>NC_142627.1:17913333-18216363 GCF_059453375.1 Lepisosteus platostomus | reverse complement strand
CTTTGAACCTATTTCTAATCCTCTTACTGCATGACTGGATGCATTGGTTTATCTATAAAGTGTGGATGTGTTTCCATGTATTGATTGGATTAGGTGAGCTTTAATCTTTTTGTTTATTATCTAATATAATACCTGGAAAAAACCTTGGGCTGGCCACTCTTAGGGCACTGACCTAGAATGAGGAGAAACTGTAGGGGTGCAGACAGGTGGCCTTTCAGGGTTGGGCCAGAGTAATTAGGTTCTCTGACTGATTTACCAAATAGATCACTACTATGCATCTCACATGCTAAAACCATGTGTGTGTTTTTAGCATTAGAGAGGCAAAAGGCATGCAGTAGTAATATTTCTGGTTAGAATTGCACTTGGCAAGTGCCATCAGTCCGCAGAGGTGATCGCTGGGATTCCAAAGAAGAGGAATCACTTCTGCTGCCCAGATAAAACACTTAGCATCTCTACTGAACATCAAAAGAAACATTTCTCTATTTAAGGTATACATTTTTACAAGAGAAAAGTACCGAATTAGGATATTGTGTAAATGATTTTGGTGCCGTTTTGATTAATTGAACACGCTTTACATACTGACCAAAATACTCATCCCTTGATGAAAAGAGTTGATTAGACACAAGAAATGAGGTGATTAAGTTTGTGAAATGTCAAGCCAGGTGAAAATCAAGCAAGAATACAGAAATGAACAAAAACACCCTACTTATCAAGAGAACATCGGCTTCATCCCATCAAAATGTTGGAGGCTAATATAAGTCAGCTCATATTAGTCACTGTTCTCACCCTCTGGGGGGGTTCACAGTCAGCCCGGCAACGTTACCACCAACCACAGCCCATCAGTGATCAGGGAGATCACCAATAAGGTCTCCTTGACGAGATTGATGGAGATCGCCAAACCTGATGGTCTGGGCAGCAGTGTCTAGTCACCACAGAACTCCACTTGTAGTAATTGATGGCAACCTGATTGCACAATGCTAAATTGACCATGTCTTGGGATCCCACTTGATGACTTTCCTGTACACTCATCCCTGCATGATAAAATTTCAGCTGATAGCATACCGAAGCATTCAGAAGATAGTCATAAATTGACTTTCTTCCGAAATAAGAATGTAACATGTAGTCAGTGGATGCCCTTCTTGACAAACATTAAAGACATCAAAGATTTTGAGATGAGCTGAGTTGATAAATTATTAATTAAGTTGTCTGATGATTTTTACCAAAGCGTGTTAGATTTATATTTATACAGCTGGGTAATTTACTGAAGCAGTATGACTGAATACTTTGCTTGTGACATCAATGGCAGGTCCCACAATATTATGGTCCACAGCCCTGCCCACTCCTCTATACTGCTGCCTCTAGGGTGTGTAGAGTAGGTATGTCATCTAGGACTCAGAGGCACCTGCTCGTTCAGGCTCTACACAAGAAGAAAAGGAACAAATCCCACAAAACAACATCTTCAGCCTAGTGCAAACCATGCATTGAAGACGTACAGCTAGTATTTCCTACAGTAGTGGCCACACATGCTACTATCCTGTGACTTCATACTGTAGACTTCCTGTTGATCAGCTCTGTTGATTACAAATATTTATTTAGCTTCATGATAATGTTTGTCATGTTTCTGGTTTATGAATTTATTGCAGTTAAAGGTGATACGTTTATTTTGAAACTACTGTACTGTATGTCAACAGATCAGTCAAGTACTGTCCTCACATACAATTCAATGCAGTTAAGCAATGAAAAATATACAGCCAATTTTTCAAGGGGAAAACATGACGCTGGGTTATTCAGAAGTGTTTAAAATGTTAAAAGCATCCTGTATGTTTTCCATTAAAATTGCATTGAGTCTGAGTCATCTCTTAAGGCATGAAACACCATAAAGCAAGATGCTCCCTTTAAGATGAAGGGCCGCATTTTGTTCACCAAATTGTCTATAATGAAAGACTGTTGAGGACGAAATAATACAATTTGTTTAAATTGAAAAGAAATAAAAACAATTGTAAAATATACACAGCTTCCTTTGTATATGTAAAGTGAAACAGAATTGCATATTTTGGCTTACTAATGTGAAATTACTCAGTTAATTAAAAATGGTGTTTTATAGCATAACAATGCTGGTGTACAACAAGTACTTGCCATTTCATATCACAGAAGTGTAGGACTATAGATGCTACATCGAGTGCACAAACATGTAGGTGTCGATTTTGTGCTGTGGAAGAAAGCCTGCAGGAATGCGGTCCCCAGCAGGCTGTACGCCGTTCTCAGCCCCTCTCTCCTCTCGCTGCAGGGGAGCGCCATTGTGTTGGCTCCGCGGCGAGGCGGCACGCTCGGCCAGTTCTGCAGCCTGGCCGAAAGAGCCGGCTTCTCCATTTGCAGATATGAAAATTACGACGAGCACATTTGGAACCTTCATTCAAAGGTTAGTGCACTGCCTCCGCCAGATAACACAGCCTCAATCCGCTCCCAGTCAGGGAAGGATCAGGGGCCTCCTGACAGGCACTTTAACTGTCCGATTACAGCGTTCCCTGAGCCCACTCCATCCGAGCAGGTATTTCTGCTGCTTATTAATTATGCCACAGAGTGGATTAATTCCTCTCCTAATCTCCCTGTCTTGTGAACGGATTATTAAAGTGGCAGTTTCTTGCTTGTATTTCTCTCCTCACTCACAAGGTTTTTCATGTAAGAACTTCATGTGTATATACAGCATATATACATACAGAGGTCCGAGAATTGCCATCACACACTTAACATATTCTTATATTTATTATTTCTGTCTGTACAGTTTTTCATATATACAGTAAACACCATTTTATAGAATGACATATATGTGTGCATTCGTACATATGTAAACATAAGCATATGTGTATTGTGTTTGTTCTCCACATCCACATCTATAAATTAAAGATTCTTAGAATTCTTAGAAGGGGCTGCCGAGCGCAGCAAATGCAAGCCTAAAATTTCAACAGGTAAGCAGCCAATTTCATTATCCAGACGTGTGTTTTTTGTTGATTTTTATTTTTTATTTAATAACAATTCTATGAGAGAAACTGTATTTTTTAAAGAAATGCATTGGACAACTAAAGTCTGGCCTAGGAGGATATATTTTTGATTAAATAAAGGTGTTACACCTCACATAGATGTAATAATCAAAAACAATATTATACATATTTCTATAAAATATGAAACAATATAGATGTTACTGTAGATTCCAAAGTCGACAGTTTTTCTTATTTCAGAAACCGGGTGAGATTAAAAGCTATCAGGCCGAGTAATCAAAAGCATACAATGAAAATAAAAAAAAAACCTAATCGGGCTTATCAGGCATCCTTAAATATTACTGCTGGAGGAAAACAAACAGCCCAATCATTTTAGTTATTTTTTCTTTAGTGCTCTTGCTCAAAACAGCTGCATAAATGACCACCTAAAAGCAGCAGAGAACAGATGTTTCCAGCTGTTTAACAGCAGATACAAGCTGCTCCCAGCTTCACGGAGGCAGGAGAAGGAAGAGCAGCAGGCTTGAAAGCAGTCATTAACCAGCGCTAGCCTGTCAGTATTCAGAAGGGCAGGTAAGGGGGAAATTGTTCTGTCAGCAGGACGTTGCCTGCTTCTCAAGCCTTTAAAAGTGATTTCAAATTTATTAAAAAGCTTAAGGAAATTTTCTTGTGATTTTCTGCCCTTTCCTTTTTGGTGCACACTTTACACAACTGACAGAGGAGGCGAAACAGTTTCTTATGGCAGCTTGAGGCTGCGCTGCAAAGTGTGAATCTGTGGGAAAGAGGTTTAGTTTCTGAGTCACTTTGGCATCTGTGGTGGGACCAGCGATGATGTAAACGGAACTTTTTGGACTGCGTTTTCTGATGACATTTTCTAATTTAGTTTTTAGGCAAGCCTTCCAAAACGATGTTGGAGCTCTCTTCCTGAAGTCTTTAGACTTCATTTAAAATCCTCTGCAGCAGAACACAGTCAGATGGATTCTATAGAAAGAGGCGCTTATTTAAGATGTGTTGGCTCGAAGGCAAGTAGTTCAGAGCTCACTAGACTTTGATACCACAGATGGTGCAAGGAAGCAAACAAACATGGCGGTATGTGTGCAGGAGCCTTAGGGCCGGAGAAGAATCCAGCCAACTGAGACATCAGGTTTTGTCAGCGTGGTTCCTTCTCTCCACACTGTGCCTCACAGGGAGGCTCTTCCTAACACAATCAGCAGTCAATATCTGTTTGGAGAAACAAATGAAGTTGTGTTCTTTCAATGCAAAAGTGCAGCTCCCCTACTGGCAGCTACTAATAGCACTTTGTAAAGCCTGAGTCCACTGTCTGTGTTGACATTCACTGAAGATGAATCTCATTGTTATCAGAGGCTATCCTTCTCGTGCATGGGGGAGTACCTTTCAAACTGTTGGTGCTTGCTGAGCAGTCACGAATAGCTGACTATACTCAGCATAATCATAATGTAAATATTTTGAAGTGTTTCACGCCAAAAAATAACCACAGTAAATCTGCACAACGGTGTTATTTATTCACCCATGCAAGTCAGTGATAAGAAAGCCTTTTCTATGATTCTTCACGTCTATCATTTTGTTGTTAAACTTAGCTTTTAATTTCCATTTCCACATATTCTGATTAGTTCCAGTGATGGGAAAAATAGTGTGAACAACAAATTTCTCTTAAGTGACTACCATTCCTACATCAATTTATTTATTTTCATGTTTGAGGTTATGTTATAAAACAGTTATAACAAAAGATCCTTTTAATTTTTTAACACTTTAAATGTTCCTTTACGACCACTGCAGAACCTCCTTAGAAGCCTACGATAACTTAAATTGCTTTCTATACAGTTTCATTTCAAAGTTTCTATGCTGTTCCTAACCTTCAGATGTTTCAGAGCTCAAACTGGTTGTGTGTTAGGTGCCTGTATGTCTGGCAGCCAGTAGCAGCATCAGGGTATAGGAGCTGGAAATAAGCCATGTTGTTGAACCCAATATCCTGGATTCTTTCAAATAATACCTGGATGAGATACTGGGATCAATTAACTAGTAAATGCCACATAGGCTGTATGGGCTGAATAGCCTCATCTAATTTTTAACATTTTTATTTCCTTGAAAGCAGAGGGTTCACCGGGTCTCTCAATTCTAAAGTCCTTTTCTCAGACCCATTTTATTACATTTTAGAAAGGCCCTAGGCCAGCTTTTTTCAAATATGTCTAAATTTAGGCCACCATTTTCATGTGACCCGAGGACAGCAATTGCAGGACCGGAGGCAGACTGTATGTGAATGCACAGCTGGCCTCAAGTCTCCCTTTTGTATCATATTACCAGCAAGAATATTCAAGTAACAAACCTCTCCCAAACTCACCAGGGGGCAAAAAAGGTAAATGAATGACACTTCTATACTGTAAAGGAACAAGTAATAGGTTTATTCCATGCTGAAAAAAAGAAGAAAAGAAGACACCTGAAGAAGGCTCCACGGCTGAAACGTTGTGTTCTCTTTCTTCTTTTTTTCAGCATGGAATAAACCTATTACTTGTTCCTTTGCAGCCTACGCATGCTAACGCAGCTACCCACCTGAACTTCTATACTGTGCCCTGTGATGGACTGGCATCCCATCCTGCCTCGTGCCCGTGGTTTGCCAAGATAGGCTTCAGCTCCTCAGTGACCCTGAACTGGATGAAGGGGTTAGAAAATGGACGGGGGGGTGGATGGCTTTATAAAAAAAAATATACCCTGAGCCACTTTGAAATGTCAAAAAATGTCTTTAATCTTTTTTTTTAACTCTCAGGTTTAAACCTCTTTGATTATTGTTTATCAGAATCAGGGTATCGGTGAGGTTGAGTCAATTCTTTCAGTGAAAGAAAATAAATTTAAAGGTTTTAGTTTTTCAATGTTTTTGAACGTTTTACACCGAACATTCTTGCCTCCTCACCTGATAAATTGATATTATCTGAACGATATGTTTCTGACTAAAAGGCATTTTTTTAAGAGATCTTTAGTTATCCATTCTGTGTTACTACAAATAATAATAAAACCCTTTTTATCTTCATTGTAGTTTTTTATTTTATTTGCAAGCATATCTCAGCTATTGCTGTTGCACTGGTGCTATAGCTGTGATGCATAAACACCTTAATCAGACAAAGCAGTGCTGAAGGAGGAGGGCTTTTTATTCTGCTGGAGCACCTGAATCACAAGCTGTCTAAAACCATTCTGCAGGTCCCATCCTGTTCACACAGCTTTGCCTTCTGCTGCACAGACTATCATCTACTAAAGTGCATAGTACTCTACTCCATTGGCTAATTCAGCTTTGTGTCCGGTAGTCACCTTTGATTAGCTATGTGCACTGTGGTTAGATATGTGTTCATATAATCAGCTCTATGTACAGTGGTCAGCTCTATGTCCAGTGGCCAGCTTTGACTCTAGAGGTCAGCACTGTTCCAGTAGTTAAGTGATCTTGCCATTTACCCTCTTACCTATAAGCTTTACTTATTAAATACATAATGCAATAGACTTTGAATATGACCTGAGAAATACTAGTTTCCTACTAGTGTTAACTGCAACAATTGTGGTGAATTTGTATTAACTGCCTTCTATAGCATTTTGTGTGTATGTCATGTGATTTTATTTTTAAAAAAAATCAATGCCCTGTGTTCAATGACCTTTCGAAAAGCATAGGTCTTTCTGGTGTAAGAAGCCACAAAGAAAAAGTCCAGTTCTTCAGGACTGGAAGCGGGAAGCATCTGAAGTCACTTACTTTCCAAAGTGCTTCCCAAGCAGCCCCTTCTGAGCACAGAAGGCAATGCTGTTGTAAGTAAAAATGCCCTAGACAAGATTACTTATGTCACTTAGGCCACGGTATCAGACTGTTGGAACTGTGTAGTCGGGTATTAGAAGTTCTAAGATTGCACTGTCTGTATGTACCTGGATAAATAAAGCTCTGCTTCTAATCAGCAAAAGAGGTTTGCCGCAACACTGCCCTTTTCATGCACACAGACACAAAGTGAATCGTGTCTTCTGGCATATATGGCTGAAGGTCCTTCTGAGGCGTTATTGAAGATTAAGTGTGAGACCTTCTACTTGCTTCCCCCTTTACCGAAGATGTATCCGTTAGTCCTGTCTGTGGCAGTGGTTGAAACAAATTGGTGGTAAATGCACATCATTTTCGTTCACTGACTAAAAACGAGTAAATGCAATGTATTTTTAATTATGTAGTAACTGTACTGTTCTTGCACACTATTTCCCATTTAATGCATCATGACTTGTTCCTTATTTAATGTGGCAGCAACATATTGTACAAATATATTAGTTATGCTTGCTAATTTCCAGGCATATATTCCCCAATAAATAATTGCATATGAAATACAGTGTCAGTGCGTATATCATAGTTCTGTGAGACAGGCTTCCAAACTGGAATATTGAATATTCCAGTATACTGAGAAATGGAATGTTAAATTGATGAACATGATGATCGTGAACATGTTGATATGGCATGTTTTACCTACTAAATAGCTGATCAGATGTTTTTTCTCATATAGGATTGGTATCACGTGCAGTCCAATAGACAAGCTCTGTCGGCTTCAGGTGCACAGAAAAGTAATAGGGCAACTTGATAGGTTGTTCCGATGCAGACAAGTCTCCTGAAAAACATGTTATCAAGCAATTTGACGTGAAGTCCCTTTGACAGTGTGATAGGGCATATGGCAGTGATCATGAAAAGCTGGAGTGAAGCTGTCATTGTCCCATGACCTTAGAGTAATTGACCTCCACATTGAAGGCTGTCGTGAGTGCCACAGGCACACTGCACCTTCACGAGCGTGGCATGTCACAGGCTATCTCGCTCAGACACAGTGAGGTATCATTGCCAACAGAGCAGGGGCTCTGCATCCTCTCTGCACCTTCACACAGGTATGCCATGAACAGGCTTTAGCAGTGCTAATGGATGATTTGATTTCTGATGCATGAGTGCTGCCCAGTGTGCAGGGCAGCCGTTGCTCAGCACTTGCTTCCTAGGTATTAGGAGCACAAAGAAATGACACCTGATACCTGGCTCAATATGGAAATTTAGTGACACTTTACAATAAGTGGCTCTTAATGTACATTAGTGCTAGGATTAGCAGGTTGGGTAGGATTTCATACGAATTAGCACCCAGATCCCCAGGTGTGCACTAGAGTTCCACCTTCTGCACAGGGCCAACACACAGGGGAGTCAGGGACACTTTGTTCTTTCTGTTAACACTCTGGGTGGTTGACTTCATTAGCATTCGCTGTTTCATTGTCTTCCTTTTCCTGGTCCCTCATCTCCTTTGCAGTTGCTTTTTTTATTTTATTTTTTGTCCGTGTCTATCCTAAGACAGACATTTTGTCCTTGTACTGTATACCAAATGGCAGGCAGCATGCAGAATAAAACTGGAGATTCTTTCTTTCAGTTATCCCTGGCATAAACAGTGTTCACAGCTGAACACTACAACATTCACATTTCGATTGATACATAACAATCGGCTATCGGGCTGATGGGGGCAGCAGTTTTGTGAACAGTACACCTCTCTTGACCAGTCTTAGGGCACCCTACCCCCACCCCCCCCACAGAGATGCACCTGAAGGCTTGTGGGGTCTTTGTTCAGGACAGACCACCTACTGTGGTACACTGCCATTTCAGATAATGATGTTTTCTGAATTGTGAGGAAGGGAAACCTGAGTAAAGTACCTTTTCTTACCTGTCATTTGTGTTGAAGTCTAAAATTACAGAAGGGGATAGGTACAGAAAACAGGAGAATCCGAGTCTTATCCTCCTTATGCAGCACTCACACACTCTCACATTAGGTAGAATTAGGTAGAATTGTTTTATTACTATGAAACTATCTTAAAGTGGGTATCCAGTGTTATCTTCTGATTAACATTCACACACCAAGGTGTTGTGCCCCAATAGTTTGTGAGTTGTTTGGCTGGTTAAATGTTGTGAATCTCTCTTCATAAGCAATATACATCTTAGACAGGACGCCCAGTCGCTAGCTTTGTTGTGCTTATATTATCACTGTATCAGAATCTGTAATTCAGATGGATGTAACTATCTGTAAATTCATTGAAATACAGTAAATCTTAAATAAACTGCAAGTGTTAAGCTACATGTCTTCTTCAATTATTAATGTTTCTTACATACTAATTATACTGAGCTGATTAACCTTTTTTATTCATTTAGCTCCTTTTACACACAGTGATACAAAAGTAAAGCCACACCTTTGTGATGAACGTTATCAATAGGAATACCCAAGTGCTGCTGTTCATGACGCAGTTGGGTCTTTAGTGCTCTGTACTTCTGCCGTTGTATGATTTCACCACTGCAGCCCTGTGGTGGAATAAAATGCACAATTTGTTCAGGAAAAAAATCAACAGATTGAGAAAGAATTAGTGTCATTTCCTTTCAGTTAAGTTTGAGTGAAAGGCAAACAAGATTTAGCTTTTACAGGGCAATTCTTGGAAAAGGCAGAAGTAATAATGCAACAATTTCAAAATATTTATAGCAGTGATATTTGCTGTAATCAAGATACCATTATGCAGGCATACTTTTTTTTTCCCCTTAGATTAAAATGTCCTGAATACAAAGCAACAAATATTGGGATCTGAAAGGTTTGTAATTCAAGCTGTCTGAAAGGACTGAATTTGTTTGTGCTCTCTGCCGGGTAGATACCGAGCCGGGGCTGTGTGGATGTCTTGGCAGGCTCTCAGCCCTGACTTCCCTGTGGCTTGGCGCTCCTCCCCTTGTTTGTTCCTGCAGGCCCAGCGTTCCCTATTCTTTTTCGGATGAGCCCTTCTCGACAAGCAGGGAGATGCCACGTTTTTTCAAGGCTGCATGTTATCCTCTTATCCCCACTGTTTTGGAATAGAGCGTAACCAGCTGGAGAACTGTAAGAAGCCTGATAATGCAGCTATTTTCTGCCGTCCCATCTTAATCTTGTTACACAAATGGTTGTGAAGAGATTCATGAATTTTAATTTCGCCCCCGTGCATTAACCCCTTGTGTCGATCATCTTCCGCAGCCTCCTGCTGAACCCCTCCTGCTCTTTCTGTCTGTCTTTCTCAGCATCTGTCCTCTTCAGGGACGTTCACCCTAGGTCTTGTTCCCCCTTCTTGAGCTGTTTTTTTTTGCAAAGAAAAAGAGAGTGGCAATAAAATAAATGACTTCCATCTTGGCAGCGCTGCGATTAAAAATAATACAGATTTAACCAGCCACCCATGAAGCCGATTAGCAGCGAGTGATCAGGAGGAACAGCTTTGCTTGTTAAACTTTTCACCTCTGCTAGCTCTGAATTTTTCCTTTCCTAAGCATGGGGTGAATTTTTAATGTAAATGTGTCCCTGTCTGGAATAGGCCGCTGGGTTTCTCTTGGCTTAGTGTTGGGCAACTGGCCTCCAGATAATCAGGTCGAGGGTTCAAATACTGCCTGCACATGGAGTGGTGTGGAAGGAGATAACACATATCGAGGGGTGGAGGGAGTCTATTTATCTTTTCGTTTAAAAGAAAGGGGATTTTACTTGAAAATCATGCTGGTTATCTTACTTGAATCAGGACTGCAAACCTCAGAGCTCAGCCCTTGCGGTCTATAAGCCGGTATCCTGTGTGCAATGGTGGTAACAGAAGAGCTGTGATATTATGCTGGTATCAGTGCTGTCTCTCAGCATTCCTCTGTTAATTGCATGAACTAAGGTAATGTTAGTTGTTCTTATTAATTGTTTAATTCTTGACCCCAGTCTTTGCTGTGATCAGCTTACTGAAAGCCGATCAAAATTAAATGACTGGGCGACTGTAATGTGTTGATGATATATAAACTTTTATTATCTTTTCAAATGAATTTACATTGAGTTGTGTGCGTGACAGGTTTTGTTTTAAGTATTAATTTGTATATTTGTTGTTTTAGGTCAAATGCCTGATCCATGTACATGTAGAACATGATTACACTTTATTTTCTGTTATGGTTAAGGTTAGAAAAAATCCTATTATTGTTATTATTTAGAATATTCCTCTGGTATGCTTTTGTTGCGTGTTGATATCACAGGAGTCTTATTTGTCTAATCCGATTTCAAATGATGTGCTCACTTACTTGTGTAAACATGAGCAGTATGGCTTCTTTCCACACGTTTTGTTGTCTCTTAGTTCTCTTAGTTTATTGCTTAAAGATGCCAAGTTCAAATCCACCCCCAAGCCCTTAAAATACCAAGCCAAAATGACTTGATCAGAGAGAAATGGTACTTCTGGGGTCTGGCTGGTAGGAGGCGAGGCAGCTGGATTTTTTGCTAGATCATCTCATTCCTGCCCAGTGGCACCCATCGAGGAAAACAGCAGGATACTAGAAGGAAAAGAACATTTGGAGTATTTTGCAACTTTCAATGACTTCAGGGACCGATTAACTTCTAAATAAAATGCAGAATATGAAAAAAAGAAAACAGGCATATGAAGTAGACTCTTTGAAGGTATTTAGGTGTGCGACCCCTGTATTTCTGCAGCCCCTACAAGGGGAAGGTTTTGGAAGATAGCAGTCCTTGTTTTAGTGGCCCTGCCTATGGCAGAGACAAGAAGTCTGTGGTGTCTACCCTGAACACAGTAAAAAAGGGGGTTAGACTGCCAGATTGCTTTTGCAATTGCCAGTCAAGTCTCCACTCCTGCCCTCCTCCTGCTCAGCCTTTTCTGAATGGCTCATAAAGGTAAGGACCCCTGAGACTTGAACCAGCCTTTTAAAGATCTCATTTATGGACTGACATAAAAACATCCCCAGCGTGAACTCTCTGTAGCCACTCAGTGATGGTGAGGGCCAGAGCTGCTCTATGGAGGGCATGCAGGCTGCATTACAGGAGCAGGCTGGGACACTGTAGAGGTCCCAGAATGGCATTTGGCAGTTTCCTGCACATTGCAAACAAATACATGTGGTGTATGAACTAATGCACTAAATGTACATGGATACTGTATGTACATGTTTGTACTGTAAGTGTCCTTAAAATAAAGCAATTTTTAGAGTGCATTTTATTTATGAAACAATTTAAGTATAACTTTTACTACAAAATGGAGAAATGTTCAGTCGATATCAAGGACAATGTTATTTAAGCTATATATTTGAACTGCTGGTTGAAACGGATGAAGGATTGTAGAATCTGAATGCTGTAACTTTATAATACTTGTAAACTTGAGACTGTGTGTTGTATATTAGTTGATTTATTTCATTAGGTTTTCTTTGAACTTGTATTTGTACATGATTTGTAAGTCATCCCAAAGTGCTTAAGAAAATTACAACACAGCTCTTGGGGAAAAATGTGAAATCTATTTTCTTGCAGTCTTTCTTAGACCAGGAAGTGCAGCCAGTCTAGCCAAGTGAAACGCTGTTATTCCGCAGACTTTGTGTATCCTAGAACATCCCCCCCCCCACCCTGTACTGTTTGTCCCTTGACCAGCCACTCCGGCACTGCGGCCCCGTGTTGCGACACTCAGTTTGGTCCCATTAGCCACTGGCTTTGCGGTGCTCTTAGTTGCAGAATGGTGAGAGACCCCGGCAGGCAGCCGTCAGGTAGGGTTCTGGCAGTCATCAGGGAGACAGTAAGAGACCAAGAAGCAGTATGTGTCCCTCAGCCCAGCAGCTGTTTCCCAGCCTGTGGGCCCAGGGCTGTCTGTCTTCATTTCATTAGACAGGTCGTTGTGGATATTTCTGCCAACAGGGAGAAGACTGGTTGGCCCTTCTGCTGTCGATGGCACTGGGGAGACAATGGGGGTCCAGGAAGCTCTGAGCCTGAGACTGGGCTCCTCAGATTGCGGGCATTATGTAGCTAAGCCACTGACATCTATACTTTGTCTTTGGATGCATAAATGCTCTTAAAGCTTGCATGACAGAGTGGGTGTGGGCTGCCACTATTACACTGTTACAACAGCAGCGGACAGACTTTGAAAAATCACG
The DNA here is from genome assembly GCF_059453375.1 of Lepisosteus platostomus. Taxonomy (NCBI): domain Eukaryota; kingdom Metazoa; phylum Chordata; class Actinopteri; order Semionotiformes; family Lepisosteidae; genus Lepisosteus; species Lepisosteus platostomus. The sequence continues at coordinate 18,203,442 of NC_142627.1, read as the reverse complement.
GCTTTAAATTGCACGTGTACCCTATGTGTGTTTCCTTTAATTGTAAAGCAAGTTCTGAAGCAGAGCAGGTTTGTCTCGCCTTTTTGAAAAATGCAGACGGACATGAATGTGTAACTATAGAAGTGTTCAGTACGTGTGATATTACAATATAAATACTGTGTATACAGTGTGGTATGTACAGTATATATTTATGAATTTCTGTGCTGCTGATTTGTAAAGTGTATTTTAATATCTACTTCTGAGTAGGGAAGTTTACGGCAATGGGCTCCTGACTGTGTCTCTGTCCTCCTCATTTGGCCATCGTTTTTCAGATGAAGAGTGAGACGTCACAGTCGTATGATGAGAATCTCCACTACCCTGTGTTGCTGACTCTGACCTGGAGCCAACCTCAGACGCACACCTGACCAGAGGACCTCGCAGTGGTACAACAGCGTACCTCCATCTCCTCACCTGCCACTATGCCTCAGCCCTGCGATCACTGTTAACCTGCGTATGGTACTATATTCCTTTATTTTTGTTAGCAATTATTATTCAGAAGCTGATTCAGTGTTTTATAAAACAAAACTTTTTTTATTGTAAGTCAAACCCTATCCTTGTTCCCCTCTCCCTCCCCTACCGTTCAGTACAAATTGTGGTGAAAATCAGTATTAAAGATGTTACTGTTATTTTTTATATTGTGTGCCTGGACTTTCACAAGGTTTTGTAGCGTGAAAGTGTGTCCAGTTTAAATGTGCAAAGTGTAAAATAATGACACAAAGCAGGTGAAGACAATGATGGACAACGCAGAATGATGACAATTCATCGGCAGAAGTTCAAACATTTTTACTTTTGTTACATTTAATAAGGCTAATTTACAGTATAACAGAGTAAGCCTCGGATATTCCATACTGCTCTAATGGCCTGAAAACAAGATGGAGCCCACTTCTTATGGACCAGGAATATATCACATCTACAGTGTAAAATCAAGGAACACTAAACATTATTTTAATTCTGTGCCATTTTTCACCATTTTTACCATTTGACACAGTGTAATGCAATTTATCTAGAAAAGCCTTGAAGTATCACTCGAGATACTTTGATGCTTGTGTCACGAGTTCTAAATTGTGCACTGCTCAATGCAAGAAAATAACATATGGAAATCATTCAGTACAGTTCCATCTTTGTACATTTTTCTTTTCTGCCTTTTTTTCCATAGTTTTGATCTCTCTCAAAAAAGCAGTTAATTCTCAGCAGTTGCACCAAAAGGTACCACGTCTTAGTGCGATTTAGCACAAAATAACCCTTGCATTTAATATAATGTGTCAGTTGAAAGGACATAGCTTCTGCTTTTGGTGTTCTAACTGTGAGATCAAGTGGGTTCCCTAAGTTTCAAGCTGTAAAAACTGCCATCCTGGAAAACCAAAAACCTTTCTGCACTGTTTTTATCCCATGCCATTAGATTGCCAAGGGCACTTTATGAGCTTTTATTTGTCAGCCAGACTATCTGTGGTTTTTGTTCCATCAAGAGATCTTGAAAAACCTGTGCTTTTTACTATGCAGATGTACTGTATATGGAAAAGAATTTTAAGAAGGCATTTATTATGTTTTATGTGTGCTAGCCATATCATATGGTTATAATAACTCTTGAATAAACAAATGGAAATATCCCAAGCTGTTTTTTAAATGTTTTTTTCATCAAATAAAATCAAAACTACAGCAAAAATGATACATGCAGTTATTGTGGCATTCAGAATAAAATACCCTGCTCATAATTTTATGGAGCCAGAGCAAAAACTAATTCCTATTACTGTTGTTTTTCTGACATGCTCATTTTTTGGCTGATGTATGTCACCCAGGTAGGCACTACAGTTGAGTGGTAGATGGGTCCCCTCCTATACTGTATGTAAACTATTTATAATCATTTGTAATGACAAGCGCTATACAACCACAATTATTGTTTGTAAGCATTTTGTTATTTGATCATGGAGAAATCCTTTTGAACCTGGAGTATGTTTTTTCTGCCATTTTGTTTTGGATGAAACATTTTGAAGTGTTTTGTTCTATCAGCAGATCATGAAACTGTCCAGATCAGAGAGCCATACTAATTTCTTGGTGTTCGTGTGCAGCGTGAAACAGCAAGGGGGAAAAATGTGCGTTTACTTGGGTCGGGGATTTCAGTTGAATACTGTATCCTGCTGCTGAAGTGGAGCCATTTTCCATTTTATAAAATGAAAAACAAAACCAACCCCCCCTCAAAAAAACAAGTGGCTAATCCTTGCCCAATTCTGCGGCAGGCTGCACAGTGGAAACATATGGGCCTGGCTCGATCTTTTGATATTTTAAACAGGATGGTTTTCTCCTCCCCTCCAACTACAGAGTACGCTCCCTGCGTCAGACAAGGGCCTCATTAACTTGACCACTTGCCCTTTGAACACAAAGGCTTGCCCGGCCCCCTGCCCCTCCCACCCAATTATGTGTGATTAGGCTCAGTACGCTGTGTCAAGATGAGGGAGTGTGCTGAAAGAACATTATCTGTTTAGGGACAGCAGCACTTTTAGGCTTCTGCTTGGAATGACAGCCGTAGTTTATGGGCACAGGGTCTTTAGCCAGGCGGCGTCCATGAAAACAATAATATGCGCAGTGACCAGAGTGGATGGACAGAAGCTTTTGCCTTAGACTCAGGCCATTCAGCAAGTGTTTCATCCGCATTTTGAACAACAGCTGCAGCACTGTGTCTTACGAGAAAAATACTTATAAGATAAATTTATGCTATTATAGATTTTCCATTATGATAGCATTTTCTGCTTTAAACATCCCACACAGTATATCTTATATTGTGTCTTGTCACAATTTTGATATGTAAAAGAGGAGTTCAGTCACATTGAGGAGCTGATTAAAAACAGATCATGCAGGGCCGTTAGCCAAAGACAACGGCTATAACACTCGATACAGATGTTAAATAAAAAACAGATTATTTAGTTCCATTGGCCAATGATAATGGCTGAAATGCATCGGTCCATATATTAAATAAAGATTTTATGTTTTAAATCAGCTCCTGAGTGTTTCTGAGATCTTGTTTTAATTGTGTGCTGTGCTTTGTGCAAGTTAATGGAGTTGTGCTGTTGTATCCCCTTGTTTTGTCAAAAGCCATGCAAAGAACTGCAGGACTTTCTAAAAAGATTTCAGTACCTTTAACTAGGCTATAAAACAAAGAATTGTGCATAAATATAAATTGTTTTTTGAAGGTGTTCAAAATACAAGAGGACTGCTATAAAAAAACAAAAGAGTGCTTGTGCTATGTGCAAGAATGAAAATATATCAGGAAAGTTGAGAATAGAAAATATTTAGCTAAATATTAGCCATCATGTGGTAGGAATGCTAAAATATATTCTGCTTTTCTTTTTGATGTTGTTATCTGATTAAAAAGGAGAAGACAGAATATGGCGAGGATCAGTTTTGGTTGTTGTTTGTTCAGACCTATCCAGGTTTTGCAGAGCAATAGTTGATGACATAGTCAGCTGGAAACGGTTTGGTTTTTATCCTGTTTTTAATTACAGTGTGTTTGTTTATAGAGTACAACATGGGCACGCACCCAAATACAAGTGCCAAACATGGCACATTACAGATAAACCCAAATTAGTGGCTCACACAAGCAGTCAGATGAGTGAGGCGCAGCCGGTTCACACAGCACAATCACTGCAAAATGCACATCACCAAATAAACAAGTTGTGTCTCAATGGTAAAGAAAATGGGATGTAAAGACAAACTACTCACCATGCAGTTCCCAGTTGTGATAGTAACTCTGCCATTGCATGTCTTAGAAATACTAAAGACGTGAAATGTGCATGGTATGCATTGAAAAATAGTGTCATTTGGAAAGCCCTTTAAGACCAACAAAGTATTGGATATAATATGAAAACAGCTCACATTTATGTGGTGCAATATAGATAAATCATAACAAACACACATTTGCATTGTTTCCAAAGAACATTTGATATGGCTCAAAGCTGAAGATCAGTCATTATACAATGTAATGTTTATAAGGTAGAAGATGATGTTTAAGAAGTAATAACTACATCTAAATGGAAAATTATGTTGTACAGCACTTACAGTCCATATAGCCCTACACATGATATGGCCAGATATGAGAGAACCTGCTATCCTCTTCCTACCTCTACCTGGCTGACAAGCAGTGCCTGGGCTTTTCCTTCTTTGGCTACAGTGTGCAACATTTTTGTCCCAGAGCTGCTTTTCAGTTGCACACAGTGGTTACCTGTGCCAGACAGCACTCAGGTGTTTTGTGGTGGTGTTTGTGCCAGAGAGCAGATAGGATCACAGATCTGCCTTTTTGACCGTTATGCTCCTGTCACTTCTGTCGATGTGAAATCCGAGTCTGGGGTGTTACTTTGTTTCAAAGCATTCAGTCACCTGCTTCCTTAAAAACCAGACGGGCTAGAGAGGAGGCAAGGGAAAGGAGTGCTTATATAATCCACTCAGAGCGATCAGCGCTGGTGATGGTGTTGTTGGCTGAAGAACTGAGATGCATCTCCCAGGAATAAATGTGTGTGCATTCTACTGTGTGTTTTTTAGTAGGGGGAAAAAAAATGATGTATACATAAACCTCACTCATTCTCTCTTTATAAACAGCGGTAAGTTGTTAAAACATAAATGGATAAACTCTTCATAGAAATGGACTTAGAGACTTCTATTCATCACCGTCATCTTTTGTGTGTTTTTGCAATGAAATTTAATTTAAAGTTTTTCTTTTTCTTCTATCCATTTCTTATCTCAGCATGCCTGGTAATCCCCCTGCCTGGTGTGTTTTCTGTACACTATCTCCAGTGTACTACACCTGCTTCCCACTGAGCGGCCTTTCAAAACATTTTTCAAACGCAAATTAAAATGGGAGAAATGTGTTTTAGTGGTCTTATAACTGACTGACTGGCGTCATTTAATTAGAAACTGTATGGTCTTGCAGGTACTGTAACTTGTTAGATATTGTATTAAAAAGGATTTAATATATTTATAGTCACAGTTGTTGCACAGTATATTAGTTGCATAAAATAGTGTTTGTTTTTCAGATATTTGTAACCCCACTGCTGCTTATTTTTAATCATGTGTAAGGAATTCAGATGTGTTGCCAAGAGCCTGAGATCTGGAGACAGCCTCTTGTCCTGTAGTTGCTGCTCAGGTCCATGAAATGTGAGAGGTTTTGGGAAGGGACAAGGAGCTGTGGTGGAGTAAATTCAGGAGGTCTCTCAGGCCTTGTTCTGGTGACACAGGGGCCGTGTTTCACAACCACCCTTGTAATGGGGGTAATTGTGTCAGGGTGGAGCGCAGACAGGGAGAGGGGCCCCTGAGGTGAGGAGTGCGGGGCGAGGGGAGGAGGGAGAGCTTGTTGTGAAAGACCCACTGCTCCCTCTGACCTTGAGCGCTCCCCCATTGTACAGCCTCAGCACAGCCACTGCTTTTCTTCCTCTTGTCACTGAGCTGCCCGGCACACAGGAACAAAAGAGGAGTCAGAAGCTGTGGGCAGAACTTTCCTTGCCAAGGTGTTTAATTTCAGTGCAGCATACTTCTAACACCAGGGGAAAGTGGGCTGGTGTTTCATTTCCCTGCTTCCTCCTGCGTTTGTATGTTTGTTTGCACACTTGGGCCAGGTTGCGATTGTGATGACAAATAAAAAAAAACATTATTTGGACCGCAAACATTTTGGAATTTGGTTGGGAAGAAGTCTAATACTGTGAGACAATCCGCAGAGGTCTGGAAATAAAGGAACCACTTCCACTTTGTCTGTTAACCTTGAGATAATTACAGAAACAACAGGGTGAAACTGTCCTTCTTCCCTATTCTTCAGTGTTCAGTGTTCAGTTCCAGTGGTACTCACTGATGGCTTAAGCACATTATTCTAATATAAAAGCTGGCTTGAAAGCAGACCTGTTTGACATACCAGCAAATCTTAAACAAAAGGTTCTGTGGCAAGGCTATTGGCTTTCTCATCCCATAGAAACTGAAAATGGATAGCAGATCTCTCCTCGAAGAAAACATTATTATTGATTACTGGGACGTTATGTTTTTAGTCAATTAGCCACAATGTTTTCAAAATTAAAATAGAAAATGTCGCTGATATTTATGTGCTTTTGTGTGTACAGTATGTGTAAAAAAACAATGTTTTTTTTTCTTTACAAATTAATTGATATAGTGCGTGCTTAACAGTTAATCCAGGCTGAAACACTGCATACCATTCTAACATTCAGGAAACAGTGCAAATGAATGTTGCTTAGTGTTGCAAACAGAGAAGGAAAATTGTTTTTAATTAGCACCTTCATAAGAACTGCTGATTAATACTGTTTGCTTTGGTGAAAAGCTTTCAGCTGAGTAATTTGAGCAGCCATTACTACAGTTTTGTCAGTGCAGAACTCCTGTTGTTCAACACAAACAGCAGATGATAATAGTGGCAGATGAGTTTGTCAAGTAACAATTTGCTTTATTGAGAAACCTCTGTGTAAAATCCCTGTACAGTAGGTAGCAAACATCAATCATATATTTAAGGCTTTAAAAAATAATAAAAGGCTCAATTAGAGTTTTTCAGGGACTAAAATTAAAGCCCAGTTTATTTTCATAAGCTGCTGGAAACTGCTCAGGGCAAGCACAGCCAAAGGAAAACACACATCTGTCTACATGGTGCCAAATATTTTCTTTGTAAAAAAACGAAAACAGCTGGCTACACAATGATTTCTATCATTGTAGCTTATTTAGTCCTATAAGTTAGGAAATGATGAACAAAGGCTTTTAAGAGCAATATATCATCCTATATGCCATAAAATATATTAAGCAAGTAATGTAAGAAAGACCAAAATAAACTGGGTATTATTAAGCATCAAGTACAAAGGCTTACAATCAGAAAACACTAAGATCTAACACTACTGACACCTGTACAGAGACAGGATGATTAAATGCTTTAGTTCTCCAGTGTTTCACTTTACAGAATAAAGGCTATTCACATCCTCTACACAACAGAAACGCTGTCTTTCCAGATATATTGTAAATAAAAATAGGCCCTCTCCAAAATTGAGTTAATCGCTGGATTTATTCAGCTCATTTTAATACACAACTGAACAAAGACTGAAATTCATTTTAACATATATGGGGGGATTTTGAAGGGATTAATAAATGCTGGCACTCTTTAATAAAAAGTAGAAAAAGAGAAGAAGGAAGCTCTTACCCCAGCTAAGACAGAGTAGTGATTGCTGCTTTCAGAGCACCGTCATTCAGATCTTCAGATAAGGTATACAAAAAATAACCTGCATTTGCCCTCTCTCTGTAATATTGAGGAGAAGGGCTCTCTTATCTTTATTGAACTAACACTCTCCAGGTGAGCATTTCAGGGAGTAAATTTCATTATAGGTAATTTAGGAACAACATGTTATTGATGAAAGCAACATTACATTACAAAATGAAATGGAAATATTCAAGTAATATTTTTCAAATGCACAGATGTGTCTAGCCTGTTATTCAGTTTTGTATTCTCTTATTAAGATGATCCAGTCTCCTTTACCAGGACAGTCTTGAAGAATTCTAAGTATATTCTCAAAGCGAAACCACAGTATATGCCATCATTTGTGAAATTGTTTTGCATACATACCACAGAAGACTTTGTAGAGAGCCAAGCAACCATTATTTAACAGATTTGAGAATCAACAATAGTCTAAAAAAGGCAGCGTTGCTTTTTTGCTTTAGCTACACAGGTCTGCTAATTGACTGTTTGATCGTGTTAATTGGGCACCTACTGTTGGTCTAATTTTCTACACACACACAAAATGACAACAACAAAAAGTGGCTCTTTAATCTTGGAAATGTAAGCTTGGCTGCCCTGCAGGAAATTCATTCTTGTGTTTTTTTCTTGTATTTGCTTTATTTATCAGTGTATGTTCTGACTCATTGTCAGCAATAAAATCACAAACAATAATCCAGCCTTCAAGAGAGAGGGTGCATCCTTGGCTAAAATGTAGCTCTAACACAAGGGAGTGGAGGGGAGTGGATGGCTCTGGCACCCTCCAGGCAGGCGCACTGCCAGGGTGGTGTGTGGGGCTGTGGGAGAGTGAAGGCAGTGGGGTGCTGCTTTTGTGAGCTCACTTCCCCATTAATGACAACGCTTGAACTTCATGGCTGTGCCATACAAGCCCGAGACAGCGTAATAGACTTGCAGGAGAAGCTACAGTGCACTAATGTGAAAAAGAGCTGTCCACCTCATAGGGTAAAACCATCAAAGGTCATTTTGATGGCAGCGCTGGTGACATGAAATTACTGGTCACGCCAGAAGCCTAATACTCTGAGACAATCTGCAAGCCCTTAGCCCACAGTGACGGCTATCATTAAGTGCTTCCATCATAATAAACTTTAAACTGTTGGCTTTATAAATTGCTCAGAAGCTTGAGTCGCTTCACAAATGGAGCTTGCAGAGCCTTAAGTGGGATGCAGCCTAATAGGGCTCACACACGGTGTTTCAGGCGCTCAGCACTTGGCTTTCCACTCCTGGGGTGAGCACTGCCCATTAAACTGCGTCTCGGATGGGGTTTTGTATTTACTTATTTACTTCTAGCAGTTTTTTTTTTACTCAGAGTTCCATGTACCCCTCAGATTTCTACCTTGCATGTCCAGAGTTCCTCCTCTTTCAACATTTTTACTAAGTCTTTGAGGAATGATTTGCCACAATGATCTGTTTTATTTAATCATACATTGATTCGTGCATTTAAACTGCACCTTATCGAGCATTAGCCACTGATGGCCAGTCATATACGTACAGTACGACAGGATGACACGGACACTGTATGTCAGTCATACGTGGGCAGAGGCTTTACCTGATGAATGGATGAGCCTTCAGAGCTCTGTGGGTCAAAGGAGAAGATGTGTACACAATGTAGACATCACTGTCATCCTAAGAGGGTGCTGAAGAAAATGACAGCATCTGGTCAGCAAGTGCTGGTTCTTCCCAGTAATCTTCAGATTATACCCCATGTCTGCCACTGTTTTGAACAGACACACTTCACTTAGTTGAATGAGTCTGAACAGCACAACTGTGTTCAGCCGAATGTGTTTCTCATGAATGAGTAATGCAGTACACGCATGTGTGAGATTGAAGATGCTTTGATTCTTTGCTCAGTTCTCAGGTAACCAGTGCAAGAGCTTGCAGGTTATAGGTTTTCATCACTGCCACTTGCCCTGTCTCAGTGGATCTGTTACTATGATGAACTGAATTTGTCTAAGAAACTGAGATAGCAAAATGGTAGAACTCACCTTTAAAAGAGTTTATATTATTATTGCCATGAAAATAATAATAATAATAATAATAATAATAATAATATATTATTATTTATTTACTTTTTTGAGTAGAGTACATGTAAATGTAGTTCAAATAACATTCATTTTGTCCAAGCAGTGCCCTTTTCATTATATTGAAATACATTTTCAAATAACAGAAATTGAATAAATATCAAGGTTACATTCTAAAGTGCATTAAGGCTTCTTTTTAAGTTGATTCCTGAAAATTAGTTTAGAAAGCACATGGACTACATGTGTCGCCAGAGGCAAGTCAGAATATTGAACTGTATGAGGCAGGTGAAAAATTATTTTATTTTAAAAGGAAGTTTAATGAAAAGGAATTGGAAAAACAAGGATTACTATCACTCATACTGCTGTTTGCTCTTACTAGGGTGTTTTTCTTATCTTTGACAAGTCTTCCAATCCAGACTAAAGACAATACAAACTGTATGTAAACTGATTCACTGAGTTGGATAGGCTCCAAGTTGCTGAAACCTCTAACCAGAAATATATGGTCTTCAAATAATGGAAGGATGGATGTATGAACTGAGAAATCAGGAAAGATCTCAAACCTTTAGCAAACCTTTGTAAAAACCATTAGCTGTGCATGCTTATTTCAACCATAGATGAACCTGACCTGAGATGAACACCCCTAACAGCAGCTGCCTAGTCTCATAAATTTCGACTCACCAATAAGGAAATTCAAATGACCTACACAGAGGAAAAGAAAACGCTTTGATGTCAATTACTGTAAAAATACATGATGCCAAATTGTGTTGTTCTGCCAAAATGGGAAGAACATTTTTTTCATGTTTTAGCTAGACATCACAATGTCTTCCTGCTAGAGGGCTTGATGTTTCCTGTTTTATAGCACCATTCACAAGCTTTCCAAATTATATTGTTAATGGAGGACTGAGCTTGGGCTGGAGGCTACAGTGGAACAGTGGATTCCAGCTTCAAAGTCGCTTGACAGTCACGCATCAGCTGTAGCAGTGCTCTGTCCAAGCTTTGTTCCAGCTTCTTAACATCTAAAACAATGACTTTACCCTCATTTTCCTTGTCGTGAGTTCAGGGAGAGAAGGAATGAACCTATGTTCTGCCCACCTGTAACCTCGGGCCACGATAAAAGTTTTCCGAATAAAAACAAATCTAACAGTGTGTTACAGTTTCCGCAGTATGCGTGCGTTCCTGCTCTCCACCTGCCAAGTCCACCCAGGCTTCACTTGTGCTGCTTCCTGATCTCAGACCTTTCCCACCCCACTTGTCTCGCCCTTGGGATCTGCTTGACACAGCTTTACAGGTCCGTTGAACCGCTTAATATTTACTAGGCTGGAATTGTAGGTTTTTCTTTCATCTAAGAAAAGCACAACTACAAAAGCCACAACCATGTAATTTTTTAATAGAAGCTGAAGACCATTGTCCCCCCCATTCTTGCATTACTTTCTTTAAGACTAACCACATTTACTTTAGCTATGACACAACTTTGCCACCATATTCAACACTCACTGTTGTGCTCTATAGGTTTACTATAATTTACCATTGGTGAATATGGCAAAACATGAGAACAGTTCATCTGAACATTTAAGTCTACTGGGAGAGCAGTAGTTAAGAGTCTGGACTTGTAACTGTATGGTTTGGGGTTAAACTCACTGATTAGACACTCCCATTACACCCTTGAGCGAGGTACTTCACCTGTCTTTTTCTAGTAAAATAAACTGCATAGGTGAATGGAAATTTAAGTTGCTGGATAAGATGTATTTTTTGGATAAAAGCATAAAACAAATAAACCAACAAATATACTGTATACTTCCCCAGGCTTCTCCAGGCCATGGCCATAGTGCACTGGTGGCTTGGTGGTGCAGTGGTTACTGCCTTGTAGCACTTGGGCCCTGGGTTCAATTCCAGACCTGGGTTGTTGTCTGTAAGAAGTTGGTATTTTCTCTTCATGTATCTTCTAGGTGCTCCCACGTCTGGGAGTTATTTCACTTCTGGGGAACCTGTCCCTAGGTTTGTCTGTGTGCGTGTGTCCTGTGATGGACTGCTGTCCTGTCCAGGGTGGACCTTGCTTTGTGCTTGTTGCTTACTGGGATAGGCTCTGGCTCCCCTTCAATCCTTAGAAAGTGGTTGGATGGATGTAGTGCACTGAGCACACAGCCATCCTTGTCACAGTGAGAAAAAGAGGAGATCATTGTATATAACGTGAAGGGATGTCCTCTTCTAAGTGCAAAGTACTAATAACTATTGTTAATAATTTTAAATTGGTTTCTACTGCAATCTCAAGCAAAGCAGTGCTGTGCATCACAGGTATCATATAAACAAAATCAGCTAACCTCGCTTTTTTTCTTTTTTTGCTTGAGTACAGCTCACAAGACAACTCCTGCCAGTTTCAGCAGCCCTGGTACTGTAAGAGAGAACACGTGGGAGACTGAGCACAGTGCTAGGCTGTAGGAGACTGACAAGCAGCTTGGGCCGAGGAGACAGATCTGCTGGTGCAATGTGCTAAGTCTTGACACTCCTGTCCTAATGCAGGAGAAATAGGACAGTTTCTCTTGTATGCAGCTCTCCTCTGGGAGTCTGAACACTTGTTTTTAAACTATCCTGCAGCAGATAAGCTTTCCCCTTTACTTGTTCTCAAACACGGTGCTTCTTATCCTGTACAGATGAACGGCTCATGGAGGTTAGGAAAAGCAGAGTCACAGAGCCTTCTAGATCTGTTTGTTCCTGTTGGGATTTCAATGTGTTTTTTTTTTAACTCGTCATTCTTAGCTGCATTTTCTCCAATTTGAACTACATTTCATTAAACAGGCCAGCGTGTAATTTCATTTGATCATTTTCTCTTGAACAGATTTACCAACTGGCCTTGATTTAAGGCTGGTAAATTGCCTTCTGGGAAAGTTGGTCCTTGGTTTGTGTGTCTGCATTATTGCCTTGTGATGACTGTTGTCCCATCATAGGGAGTATCCTGCCTTGCATCCTAGCTTTTCCTATGTTTATAACATATTTGGCATAGACAAAGGTCCTGAGAGCTCAAGATAGTGTGTCCATGTTCACTGTTACAATACTACCAACAGAAAAAAGTATGTAAATGATATTGAAATAAAGTAGAAATCAATATATATGCTATAATATTAATATTTCACAAATATAAATAAATATACTTATTATGTATATCCAGGTCATGTATATGTTTAGGACATGCCTTATTTAACTCAATCTCTACCTTATGCAGTTTTAGTTCCACGATTCCCAGGTACAGTACTTGATGATGAGATGTGGACAGTAGTGGAAAGGTGGGCTGTGACGCAGAGCTACAATCAAGTGAGTCTTGAGTCTAGGCTCTTTAATGAAAGCTTATCACACCAGCTGTGTAATGTGGTGTCTGGAGCACGTCCTGTTTCAAAGTGGAGACGCCCACTTCCTCTGCCAAGCTTTGATGTTACATCCCAGTCACGTGCAGTCTGTGAAGAAATCCAAACTAAAAATGTCAATTCAGTTCATATTAAGACATTTAATAGTCTTATGGTACCACATAGAGAGGAAGGTCATGGGTAATCATGTCCCACCTTGATCATTTATCCTCATGCCTGAAGTAGGATGTGCATTTCATGTTCTAGAGACACCTTCCAGTGGAAATTGCACCAGTGAGATCAGGATTAGTGCAGGAGTGCAGTTTGTGCTGTTTGCTGAGGCTGTCATGTCTGTTTATTTATGAAGTACTCAGAACTAGCAGCACAGGATATAGAACCAAATAAGGAAAGTGAGATGTGAGTAATGATATTAAAATACATACAAGTCCTTTAACTTGCAGAGGATTAAAAGATCTGGTTCAGACATACACAAATTTAGAACACATTGTACACTGCCAATATGGAAATGCACAATATGCAATGCTGCACTGTGTGCATGTGCACACAGATAAAAGCCTTTTTTAGTATTTAATTGCAAGTATAAAGAGTGTATTGTTCGGTGTAAAAATAATTTGAAAAAAAGAATTTGGGTCATTTTCATAGTGTATATTTGATAATTATACATGCTATTAAATCATAAAAAGAAACCATTTCCTGGTATGTTCCCATACACTGCATTACAGAGGGGAACTAGATAAAAGCATTGCAGGAATCACTAGCTGAGACCTTGTGTTTGATAATACTTGCTTTTTTTTAATGGTATTACTTATCTTTCTTGGCTTCATGCTGTGCAGAGTTGACTTCATAGATCTGCCATTGTATCATGCGGTGTTTAACTAGAGAGGATAGCGATTCTCGCCATTAAATCTACACAGCACTACCTTTCACTGAGTGTCAAAGAGGAGCCTCAGAAGTTTGAGAACGTAATATTAAACCTTGGCTTTTGTCACTCAACTTGCTGATAAACTGTCACACCCTACTTTGTAGTACAAGCCAGTACTTCAGGAAAGATTAGCTGAGCAAAAAAAAAAGCACAGAAAACTTTAAAGCTGTCAAGTTTATTCTGGACCAGATAAATCTGGTCTCGTTGCATTATTAAAGTGTTGCTTTCACTGTGTATCTATACAGAATTGTTGTGATTCTAAAATCTTTTAACTCACTGGCTTAATATTTTACTGATATTCATTCTTAGAAGTGCAGAATCTGATTCCTAGGATGTTACAGTAAAGGCTTGGATCAGTTGCATTAATCCATCCAATCTAAAGGGATTTAAAACCATTTTGATGAAAACACTTTGTGATGTCCCAGTGAAACATGTATAAGTGGAAAAGTAGGTGCATCATATCTTAAATGAGAAAGACAAAGAAACGTCCATCTTTGTTTAAGGAATGGACAGGAGAAGTTGAAAAGAGCTGATTGCTCATTATAGATTATTTAAGAACCTCTGAGCAGAATGGGAGCATGATCAGGCTAGACATAAAATCATGTTTTTAAAACATATCTTTCTCAGGAAAAAATGTTTAAAATATTTTTGGGGGATTATTTTAAACACAAACATGCAAACATGCTTAACACACAAAATGCACTGTATATTGTATATTCCATGTTTATTTTATGTATGCTAAGGTCTTTTTTAAATTAATGAAGACAATTATTTATTTCATTACATTATTACATTATAGTACATGAAATATTTTAATGTTAGAGTTATAAAACATAAATTAAATTAATTTAATTGCACTTTATAGGTACTTTAAAGTAATAACATCCAATAATAACATAAACTTGTTTTTGCCTTGGTGCATTGAGCATGTGTTACATTATGAACAAATATTTTTTATTTCCTTATAACTAAACATCATTTGCAGTGGGTCATGCCTGAAACACTGATGGGGGGGGGACAGGGATTCTGAGAGCAGATCTGTATTTTTCCCCAACAACAGGGGCAAAACAAAGTAATTACATTATCCGAGGTGGTGCCGGGGGGTGAACTGGAATGTGTGTTATTCCCCACTATTTTCCCAGAGGCTGTTTATCAACATCCGTACTGCCCTAGGTCTGGAAAATCAGAACGTGACAATCAAACTGCCTGATTGTCTCTCTATACCCTGCTGATCACGGGCCAACGGTTCACATAATATTCACCTAGCAGACCCCCTGCCACGCAGAGCTACCTTTCAGTTCCGGGGCTTAATGCACTGTAAACTCTCAGCGATCCTCTGGCTGGAGCACAGCGGCTGCAGCTCCACCTGTTTACTGAGCTCCACAACCGCCAGGGCTCAGCTCCTCCATTCTGTCCCTTGAAAAAAAAAAAAAGGCCATTAATTAAAAACCAGGAAATAAAAGAGCTTCCCTTCTAAGACAGGACTGCAGGCGAGGCAGAGATAACCAGAGCTCTTGAGAAGAGGGATTTGGAGTTAATTTCTCAAATCCACAGCAACTCAGCGAGAGGGGAGACAGCTCATTTGACTGGGAAAATGGAAGACGCCAAGGTTTGTGCTAAACTGCTGCTTGGGCATACAGACAGCTGCACCTCAGAGTGCAATGTAAGAATCACAGTAAAGTATTCACAAGAATTTGAAAACACTGCTGCTGTTAATCCTCAAAAGAGTTGCAGCACGTACATCAAGATACATTGTCAGTGCCTACATGTAAGAAGTACTACATTTCACATGTGTGTTTAAAGCAATATTTACTGTTATGTCACATTAATAAGCAGCAGGATTGTACATTGAAAAGTGCCTTTTATTCTAGAAACTAAACCATACTTCACGTAAAAAAACATCTAATCTGGATAGAGACAAAACCACTCTCATCCTCCTGGTTTTCTGGAAAAAAAGCCTATCGTTGGTAATTAATATTTTATCTTTACTGTTCTTTCTAAAAGTCTTAAGAAAAACATATTTCAATGCCTTTCTCAAATATTACATTTGCCAGTTTTCACTGATTTACAAGAGTTCAATGAGAAGCACTCTAACCCAGCTGGAGGCACTGTGAGTAGAGACTTCAGAAGTGGCCTCAGATTCCTTGACCCAAGACACATGAGGGACAGTCTCCACTGAAGATGATGCTGAAGATCATTCAGTGGACATGAGACAGCTCTTTAAAGCAATGACAATGAGATGACCTCTAATACTACACCTCTGGCACTGTGGTATCAGATTGGGAGTTGTGGTAACTGATTAGGGAGACAGTTTAACTACTTCAGACTATTGATTAGATTCCTACCTAGAGTATTCTCAAAGGATGGATGTCTTACTCTTGCTAGGTTAATGCTTTATACTAATGTGTACAATTTGTTATGGAAAATGTGAAAACTGTCATCTCCACAGAGTGCAATCGTTCTAATATACTTGAGACGCGAGTGAAAAATTAAGAGACAAGGATCTTTTATTAACATCAGTGAATACATGCCATGTATAGACACTGTATTTAAAGGGTCAGATTACATTATACCTCATTCTATAAGGTTCAGAATTCAATGCAAGCTTATAATGACAGTTAGTGCTTATTTCCATATTGTCCTGTAGCAAAAAAAAACCAATATGAGCAAAGCTCATTGGTCATTAGGGAAACAAGAGATTGCCATATCTTGGTCTCATTTCCAAGAGACAGAGTAGTTCATTTCAGAGCACTGAAGCTAATGTTTTCTAATTCCTGATTTTAAAAAGGAATGGCAGTTAACTGAATGGTGACTGGCAGAGCTTCGTGATAGAAATCAACTGAGATGGGAAATTTCAGCTTTCATAGCTTTCACAGACCTCACTGGTAGCATTATGTAAATCTTTGTCATTTCCTATGTAAACCTGCTTTTATGAAAAGAAAAACATTAATGTCTTGTATATATTTAAAAGCAGCCTGCTTCTCCCTGTGGCATATCTAGTAATCATGTTGACAAATTAATGGTAGAGAATTAGTTGTACATTAAAACTGTATTATGCAGCACATTGGCACATAAAATTACATCAAATAGTAGGAAAATAAGTGTAAATGAATTCTTCATGCTGATTTGGGAGGCATCTGATTGACATCTTTGGACTTGAAACCATCAAAGCAGTGTAAGTGCTTATGTTCCAAATAAATTCCACGAAGGTTATTATGAACAGTAGTGGATGGAGTAACTTCTGACTCCGGAGTTGGTAAGATCTCTGAATTTTAATGTAATGCTGCAGCAAAAGCTCAAATCACGGGACTATTTTACAAGGCATAGCGTTAACGAGGCGGGGGGTAATTACCACCATGTTATTTTCCAAATCTGATTTTATTAAAGATAATTTCGCACTCAGCTTACAGGATAACATGATTTTATTTCTTGAAATATGCCATTTCTTTTTTACTGTTAACTCTCAGTACAATACCTCATGACAGGACTTGGGGAGGTGAGGGGGTGGTTGTTGAAGGGCCGAAGACAATGAGACTGAAAAAAAGACTTAAATGTTTTCAATCTCATCTGGAGCTGTTATGGGAAAATGTTCTCTGTTAAAGTCAACACAAACTTTCTGGTTTGACAGAGAGACAACAAAGTATAACCAAAGCCAAGATTTTGTCCCCCTCCACAAAGGTATTTTTTCCTTCTCCTAAGAAAATAGTAGTCAAATTTCAGTTTAAAATAACATCCTGCCACTTTAGTTGTTTTCCAACATAACTATTTAACAGATCTGACCGAGCCTCGATACAGCATGATAATATCCTAATGCAGTGCAACCTAACAATCATTTGCCCCAGTTGTCACTAAGAATTTACCAAAAAAGAGGATCAGATATCAAAAATTGTCAATGGCATCAATGAAAATAAGTTGGATGGAGACAGCATAAATTTACATCTTTCCCTTGCTTGTGGATTGCTCTTCCTCTTTGTTGGTCTCTTTTTTCGCTTCTTTTCTTTACAATTTCTTCTAATAACCACAATGGAGAAAACGTGCCAGAGGCTCGTGGGAGGAAAGAAAAGATTACACTTTTCAAAGCTATCAGCTGTGCCCTACCACTAGTGCCTGTCTTTTCACAGCACTGGAATGACAGCAGTTACTATAGACAGCAATCCTCCCCTGACAATGGTGCCCACACGACTCGAATGATATCTATAGTTCATCGACTGTCACAGGGCTGTGGCACCTGGGCTGTCATTCCTATTGTTGTATAAAACTGAATTCTGTTTTTTTTATTTTGTGGCTGGCTGAAGACACATCATTTATAGCTTTCAAGGCAATGCAGTGAACCCTTTGTAACCCGGCGTTTATATTTTTGCAAATCTTTTCTTAATCAGATGTATATTAAATGAATCTTTTGAAAGTACATCCTTTGCCCATTGTGTGTCCAGTTTTTCATCCTACAAGTCCTTCCCCTCCCCCCTTCTAACATGGGCTGCTGTAGAGAAATAATTACAGGGGTGGCATTGGCCAGGTTTCTAGCCCCCTGGGTTTTAAATAAATGGAGCATGGTACCTGTCTAAGGGGGCTCCACAAAATATCAGGAGGCTCCAAAAAAAGATTTTATTATTATGACTTTTTTTTCAGGGAGGAAATGAGGACGCCAGCATGAATACGGGGCTCGGCCTCGGGTTTAGGCCCAGAGTTTAGGCTCATGCTGAGTCACTAATCAGCAGGCCTTTCTGGGCCTCCTGAATAGGACCAACCACACAAAGCAAGGCATGAATTACGGAGGAAAGGGATAAATGTGGACATACACGTTTTTTTGCAACAATACCTAACTGGGCTTTTCAGACAAGGGTAACTGGTGTACAAAAGCACAACGGAAATTGGAGTAACTTTTGGAAGGCTTGCAGCTCCTGTCAATACTAAGAAGCAGTAGAATGGTACATGGGATTGCTAATTGTGAGCAGGAATCCATTGTTAAACGGGGAAAAGACATCGGGGCAAGTGGGGGGGTGCTCTTTTTTTTAGTTGTTGTGGCCTCCTCTGTAATGACGGCTGTGCCTCAGGAAAACAAAGAGGAGCAAAGGTATTTGTACCCATCTTCTGTTAATGCTGGATTTGGTTAGTTACTTAAGACCTCCCTAAAGTACTCGGGGAGCTTGGAGACATGAGCAAAGCTTGTTGAGCCATACAAATTGTCAATCCAGTGACTTAAAAAGTTTAGACATGTTTATTCAACAGAATAGAAGTCATTACTCTGTGCAATGGAGTTCAATTTTCCTGAGATTTTTTTTCTCCTTTTTTTATTTCATTCAAATTGTTGACAGCAATGTAAGGCACATTTGAAGGTCACAGGTTTCATCTGCTATTCATACGAATGCTTGAAGAGGTTTGGGCACAGATGTTCGAAGTGTGTGTGTGTGTTGCTGTGTGGGTAGAGGTGTGTCTAGCACTGTCATTCAGTGTTTTTGAGACACTGAACATTGCAACAAAAATTCAAGAGTGAATAATGGTAAACGCAGAAATGTGGCTGGCAGTGTTTCATGCCTTGACTATAGACTACTTTATCAACAAAGTGCAAAGAATCAGTCCAAGTAGAAATTATCTTCTGCTTTCTACAGCACCACATAGCTACTCTTCTGAATTTTAAGGCTTCCTAAAATTCAGAAGAATGCAGGTATATCTTTTCAAGAAAACACAGAAACACTCTCCGGTCACTTCTGAGATCGTCGGCACAATCCAATTCATTCCCAAGCTTCACCCTTGCAGTTTCCTTGCCCTCTTGTGCATTTATCCCATAATAATGTACAGATTAATTTTTACTTCTGTCTTGAAACAAATGAAACTACCATTTGGGCTAAATAAAATAATTTATGAAACGTTTTTAGATGCACCTTTTCATTTTTATATAGTTTTTTTTTTAACTGGACATAGGAATTGGTTTTTAATATCGTTGCAACTGAGGTTCCTCAAGCGTGACAATGCCTATGCAGAATAATCCTCAGAAATGCTGTTTTGATAACTTAGAATTCCGAATGTTGTAAAAACGTTGCATAATATCAGTTAAATACCAGTACATGGAAGAACATATGATACTGCACTATAAATAACGCTCAGTATGCTCTGTACATGATTTTTGATTAATTTTTTAAGAACCAGCTACGTTTTGCTATGTAAATTGGTCGGATATGTTTTGTAAATGAACATTGCCTAGATTATTTATATTGTTGTGTCGTGGCTCGTCTGATACTCCATTTAGCTTGTTAATGATCTTGTTTTTTGGGGGGGAGGTTTGTTTGTTTCAGCAATTGAAAGTCAAGCCGCTCTAAAGCTGTGAACCATTTGAAGGTCTAAACATTACATATGGGTTTTATAATGAAATCCATAACCATAAACATTGGCAAGTAAAGTTGGTTGTTTCCATTGGGTTGAAATTGGTGCACTTATGATGAGTGGGCCATTGCGGGGACTGGCTGTATAGCAAGGAAGAATGCCTTGAATAATAAGCTTAAACAGAACCCTTTGTGAGGCTTGGTATTCTCAGGCCTGAAAATTAGGCCTCTCTTTTTTTTCTGTTTTTTTTATAAACCACCATCTGAAGTGGTTCATTACTGCCGATTCCCTCTCTAGGTTTTGGCCTGGCCATTCCCAATACTCGAGGTCTGTAGCTCCCTTAAAAAGGAAAAAGGAAAACATGGCACACAAAGGTCTTGTTAGCACTTCCTATGTGAAATTAGCAGCTTTCTAAAAGGTACAACTCCAATTACCTCATATTGTGAGGACGCGCACAAACCCAACAATGAGCCCTGTCTCGCAAGTGACATTCTGCATTTCCAGAGTTACTTCCCTAATTAAGAATGAAGAAGCTCTTCTACCCTGAGTGCATCTATTTACGGTGCTCTGTGCAGCTTTATCCTCGAGCGTCCTTCCTAAAGACCAGTGTTAAAAAACAGAAGTGCTCTTTTGGCAGAGCTGTCTATGGCAAGGCTTCACATTCCTAACTGTTACACCCTCTAAAAAAAGTGGGCCTTGCTATTGCAGTATTGTTCACACTTCAGAATTCATCCCGGACAAAGGTAGCCTTGGCCTAAACAGGCTCTGGGAACAACAGCACACAAAAGAGAGACATTCTTGGGAGAGTCTAATGATGGACAAAAAGAAAAATATTTATTGCCTTTGACAGTCTCACAAGGACCAGAAATCCTCATCGTGGCTAACGTTTCGTCAGCCCTTAGTAGAGAGGCCCCCGAACTGTGGTCTACAACGGCTCAGGTCTTTTGTTACACTCTTGGGTAGCAGGTCTGAACTGTGAAATTAAAGAATAAATTCATTAAGGGGAAATATGCTGCTTGCATTGTGGTAGGTACAGGTGTTGCAATGGAGCTGTGGAAAGGTAACAGAGATCCCATCCTACACTGAGAACCTTTTGAGGAACACTTCATTGACATCTCTGCTTCCACCCCAACCTGCAACTGGTTATCTGTCTCAAAGATGATTGTTCTGTCGAAATAATTCATAATATTTTTGCAGTTATTGCATGCCTGAGAGTTAATTAATACATAGATTTGAATAAGGGGAGGAATTGGGTATTGTGCAGGGAGACGTTTTCTTCACAAGAAAGAAGATCTGGGTAAGGGCTTTGAGCAATGTTTGGATCATCTCTCTTCCTATGAGCAATTTCATTGACAAAAGAAAAAAAACAAATAAACTAACCAATGAATTAAATGGCTTTCAAAAGCAGAACCAAATGTATTTATATAGCAGTTATCGACACAAATGCAAAAGGTTTTAAATAGATGAAAACAAATGTCAGACAATAACAAACTTGGATACCAGGCAAAATATGGTAGATTCATAGAAGTCCTAAAGTATTGAGACATTAATGTTCTGTTTTTACCAGTAAACTTCAAAACCTACCTTTACTCTGTGGCAGTATCAGAATGAAAATTTGTGAAATAATCATTAGAAGTCAATATTCAATATAGTCACTCTTAAACTACACTATGACTTTATGAGTAACAAAAATATTTCAGTAATTGCTAACAAGCAAAAAAGCATTTTCAGTAATTCCCTGCTGATTTGTTTATATGATTGCTGGTATACTTATATGCACCACAGTTCTAGGTGGATATAATGTGATGATTTTATAAGAAACAAAGTGATGAACACCATGTTTATTTACAACATAAATTATTAACTGTTATCTTTTCTTACCATCCCTTTGAAAATTACTGAATATTTTATTTTTCTGAACATTCAGTATATTGTATTACCTATATCCCCTATATGTCTTATTGCTATGTAAGTAAAAGGATATAAAAATACTTAGTGATTTTGTAACACTGTACTTCCAGTACAGTTACGTAATGCAAGATTATGATAAAATGCAGTAACATTACTTCTGTCTCTGAGGAAAAAAAACAGTATTGAACACACAGCTTCTGAATGAGGTTATGCTGGTTTGTATGGTTCTAGTTGTTTTAAAAAAGGAAATGGTAAATCACGTGTTTAGGGAAAGCCTTGTGTATTCTAGATGTGTCAGTTCAGACCCAAGATTCAAAGAGATTTATTTAATAGTAACAGTAATAATTACAATAGAAATTAAGTGTTGGGAGTATGACAAAGAAATGTTTAATCTATAAATGATTTTTTATTATCCTTGCAAGAAATCCTCAAACAAAGAACACAAAATTCACAGAACTGGAATTTAGGTTTTTAAAAAACAAGGTTTTTTGACTTTATATTGTTTCTGGAAAGACATACTATCTGTGTTTATGGTAGTATTGTTTACTTTTTAAAAGATGATTTCAGCGTCTTTACTGCAATTTGAAAAAAAAGTGACAACAAACAACTCCAACTACACATTGTATTTGTCTTTAAATCAATTTTCTAACACAGTATGGTTATTATAATTAATCTCGGGGCTTTCCTTGACATGGAAGGTGTTTTTTAACCCTGTTACTTAATTCATTAGTTTTATGTTTATTGCAACTAATTACACGTAGCAAGGCTACATAATTTAACAATATTTCAGCAAGGTCAATTTGAGAAAAAGAATACAAAGACTACTGATTGTGCTTTTCAGCAGAGTAAGATGGAACTTGGCACAAACACAGAGGCAAAAAACTTGATTAGAATTGTGTGCCACAGTCTCTCTTTTATCTACCATATTTTTTTTACAGGTCCGTTTAGATACATGAAAATGTTTAATTTACATTTCTTCCTGTAAATATTTCTGAAAAATAAAGATCATCCCACACCTTTCCTTCACTCCAGAACATTTTCTCTTCAGGAAGACATTAAAACTGCCTAGTAAAACCCAAATGTACAGTGTGGTATAGATGACGTGTTATCCATTTTTTTTTAGAAAGTGACCAGAAGTTGGGAATATAAAAACCATGACCATTCAGAAAGTTGATGTAAAACCACAGGCTGTAAAACACAGACAAGAATACTTTGGTTATTATTCCTGAGATTTAAAAATGTGTTTAATCAATTTGTGTGTAATCTGGCTGTAAAGGACTGTTGGACTGTTTTGAAGAACTGTCCTCATTTGGTCTTGTCACGGTGTATAACAAACACTGTTCTGTGCTTTTAAATACCTTTTGATGATTGTTTTAATATGACAAGAATTCAATAAATTGCCTGCAAGTAGCTCTGTCTTCACAAAATATGTTTTCCAAAAACATTTCATTTTACATTTCTATTGCATTTTAAATGTTAGCACACCAAAAAATAATTAAAATAAAATGACTGCATAAACAATAAAACTTATATTGGAACTGATTAAAAGAGAACGCTAATATTTTAATGAAATTCAGAGAATATCCAGTTAATACTGTATGGTTTGTTTAAAGAAGAGCAACACTGATTTTTTTTCAGGGTTGGCAGAATTATAATACTTGTTACTATTTGTACTGCAAATATTTTTTTATTTATAATGGTTATTTTAGCTACTGATAGCTCTATTTCATTTTATAATTATTCAATTAATATTTGAAATCTTGAGACTAATACTTGTATCTGGAACATGTAAATAAGCTTTGAAATAAGTTTTGAACTATAAACCCAGTTCCAGGTATAGCACACTAATTAAAAGAAGCATTACTTCAAATGATGAAAGTGCTATAGATATATGACAGGGATCAAGAACGAGGGTTAAACTAAATCTAGAATGTATCATTAAAATCAAATCTATAAATGGAATCTAGACAGCATTCTCCCTGAAATAATAATCAGAAATAATTCATGCATGTAAAGACAGGCCTCGCTGCCATTGTACGGCTGTTCATTTATTTTTATTCTCTGTTATGCAGTATTCTCGGTGTATGCATACGATTAGACACAGCACAGACTGGAAGACTAGATGCATTAGCCATTAAAAATTTAAGTAAAACATCGGAGCAGTATGAAAGTTTAAGGTTGCGTACAGAATAATTAAAGCCTAGCATAATTAATAATGCTCTGCGTATCAAAGAAGAAGCATGATATGAACAATTCAATATTAATTGGTATGAGTTTACCCACAGGATCATTAAAGATGCTTACATATTCTAGGTAGGCAGTGGTATCATGTATATGATCATTTTCCCGTTTGATATGGACTTTTTTAATTGGCCGCTCTATCAATAATAACAACAAAACCAGAATTTTACAAACATTGCGTAAAATGACGGGAGTTAAATATAGGTATGTATAAATATTTGATTACCGCGTTGCTGCTAATATGTGCATGCGCTTAATACATTAGGATGGGCATATCTTCAAAAACTACCATTAATTACTCAGTGTCAACATTATGCCCTCGTGGTATGACTTCGGTAGGTTTCTAAAAAAATCCAGCAGTTTTATATTACTGATGTAAACGCGTGTGTTTGCTTTGGTATGGTCTTTTTTCTTTCTTTTTTGCCTCTTTTTAACATTTACCTCGTTTGAATGGGGACGGGTAATGTGATTTGTTGAAAGCTCTTTATATATTGCAGTTAGTCGCTGACAGATACCGCATTAGAGCAGGCAGTTGAATTTTCTCCCTCAGTGCATTTTAACAACGACAAGCAGCCTCTATGCATTTAAAGAGCACAGAGCAGGTTAAACGGGAGATAGATCCTTGTGCTTCTCAACCCAATCACGACTTAAATCCTGTTTTCAAACTGCTGAGCATCGAAAAACACACATATACAAGCACATATATTTCTAGGAGTATACTGTATGAGAATAAGGGAAAAAGAAATTCTCAGAACAGGTGTATTTTATCATTTACTTCAATCAGTTGTATTTAAGAAACCCGTAAGGAAATTATTACCACTTTCTTTGGAAAATTTCTATAGATCTCAAATTTACCTTAGATAAAAAGTGAGACCTTTGCAATTACGCATAAAGGCTCCGTTGGCGCAATTAGAACGGGGCTATCTGTATTTCTTTGTTAGTAGATTAGCGGCAGAGATTCTGCAGGATTACGGATACAAGTACATCTCAATGATTGCAGGATGTGATTAGAAAAATGGGCTACTGGGAGCAGAAGGCAACAACGCCACACCAGGAATCAAGAAGAGGACGGGATTCTGCTACAAAGATACAAAATGCAAAACTTTGTACGAGCTATACACAACCATTGCATTAAACTGTCAGAAATAACTCTTTTTCAACGCTACTAATGCCGATGAATAGACTGGAGACTAATTTATAATGCTTTTTCATCAGTGACTAAAATATTTAGATACTCAGTTTTCACTTTTGTTAACATGAAAAACATAACTCTTTAATGGCTGTTGTATTTAATTACAGCCGATGAATGCCACCTATTGCTGATATGAGTCGATAGATAATATGTAGTAGATGTATATATAGCCTTTTGTACATCATTGCATCTATCTTGAATACTAATCAGAACTAGTTTATTAAGAAGCCATTGGTTTTAATTTTCAATAATGCAGTTATGCCAAGGTAAAATAAGGCATATGCAAGCTCTATCATAGGGGATTTAAAAGCAGCTCTTGTGGAAACACACTAGAGTTCAGCATTTCATTTCACTGTATACAGATATAAAAACACGATATAATGTAATTTAGATTGTGCACAATACAGGAACAACCGACACTATTGCTACGACTACGAACAAATGTATCTAGTATTAATATTGATGTGTCTTTCTATGGCGTATGAGGTTTCTGACAACCTTGGAAGTAAGAAGGTACGCTGCGCTTACCATCCAGAGAACCAAAGAACTACGGAAAAACTTAGAGCACCCCTTAAATTACCTGAAAATATTACTGCTACTAATAGCACAATTTCTGCAATTTGTGATTTAAATCAGGTCATATAAATAATTATGCTCCTTAAAATACACTTCTGTTACACCGAAGTTCTTATTCCTTTTATCTACCAATACCTTAATCATCAAAAGCATTTTAAGATTATATACTGTTGACCAAAAAGACCTTTAAAATAATCCACGTTCTGATTATTTTCAGTTTATAGAACCTCTGTTACGTGTTGGCAATGGAAGAAGAGGGGAGAACATCCCGTTGAACATTTTACATGGCAATTTATGCAGCACTAATATAGCGAAGAGTCAAGCGAACATCAATTTACAGCCCGTTCATTCAGTTATAGTTGCAGCGTTCCACACGGCTTTGTTTTCGCAGTATGGCATCCATTTCTACTTGTTTTTGAGCAATGCAAATGTGTGAGCTCCCTAATGCAATGTGTATGCACATACATTTGCTGTGTCATTTGGAATTAGGACTTCCTGTTTGTTGTGTCAGTGATCTGGGACAGGAAAAAAAGCGCTCAGTATAATTAAACACGGAGAGACAAGAAAATAAGCGAAGAAGAGCTGCTATTTAACTCTGTGTTGTACTGTATATGGTTTATAATGATATTTGTATGTCAGAAAACATTAATTTGTTCTGAAGGCATACTTTAGTTGTACTATTGAAAGCTATAAGTTAGCATATTTTACGTAGGGTCAAAAGATAGTGGCTGTATGGCGATCCAATTTATTTAACATCATTCATTATTAAGGCGTGAAGAAAAATAAAAACATATATTGCATAGATCCAAACACGACACAGAGCCACGACACTAATAGTAAGAACACGCTTAAAAATTGGAAATATATTTAATTTGTTTACGAAGAAAACAAACGAATGTAAAAAAAGTTTATGCAACAGAGGAGACAATCTCAATATGAAATGTGTTGATTATGAAAGTCATCATTCTTCCATTATTTTTACTTCTTCTACGTATTATTACACATATCTATTCCTTTTACTATCAGGTGAGTACAGTACATAATGAAATTTAAAGTCAATATATTTTTAGAAGCTAGAGAGGGTAGCTGAATTAGCGTGCGAACTGGAAAAAATAAGTGACAAATCTCAAGACAAGAAAAAGAAACACGTAAAAGGTTTTCTTCAATAAATTTCTTTTTGTCACGCTTTTACGGACTGTAGAAAAATATTGTCATATTTAACATTTCTCTATATTCCCAATGGACATAAGTATACCACGAGGTGTAATAAACCGTATCAGACACATTTCTAGTTTCTGTCCTAAAGTCTTCTATTTTTAATAGTTCACACACATATTAAATATCTCCTAAATGAAATCCAGTGCTTGGTGCTAATAATAGTCATTTATTCAAACTGAAAACCAATTTCAAAATTGTGATAACACATTGAACAAGGAATATGCAACTCCCCATGTCAAATGACATCCTGTATTCCGTCGAATACTGTCAATGGTTTATTGGCTGAAGCCTGTACATCAAGATGTACACAGTTTGGTAAAATATTAGTTTTTTTGTTGAAAGAGATGTAGAGTCTTGCATTATAAAGGGACAAACTTTCTTTAAATTTTCTGCTATTTACTAAAATGTTGTCAAACGTTTCTGCTTTACATTATGCACAGAAACTGACTTGACATTTTTCTGACTCACATCAATCACAAAGTCCCTTTTAAAACACGGTGAACCTTAGGGTAAAAGGCTGTACATACATGCATACATAATGCATCCACAGCCACTCAGTCAGAAAACAGAGTCAGTGTCAATTAGAAAATACAGAACACAATGGAGAACAATCCTGATGGTGTAAACCCTGCATCTGCTAAAAAGGGGATTCCATCTATTGGTGAAGCCCAGTAACAGTCTATAGTGATGCTGGAGACATGTACCATAGCACAACACTCCAAAGTCAGATCACAGAATAGTCAAAGGAAAAGTATTTGTGTGTTTTATTCCTGTTGAGAAGGATTTATTTTCTTCAGGAATGGAAAATTAATTTGGTCTCTATTCTAGTCTCGTATACAGAACAGACATACAAAATGCCCCTCTCGTTTTCTATCTCATGTGGAAGACAGTACTGTAGGTATCAGTGCACTGAGACTTGTCCATTAGTCAAGCTACTAATTTCCCTGTCATAGCCTCTCTTGTTCTTAATCACGATGTATAATTGAGTCCTCTGTGAATGGCAAAATTTAAGAGATTTCTTTATTTGTTGTCTTAAAAATGACTCGAGTCGATTTTGGCAAAAAGAAAAGCTGAAATGGAAAATCACACGGTGATAGAGTTACCATGAACTATGTGAACTTACTGTATTTAGACTTTTATAGCAGATTCAATTATACCACTGTGTCTGATATTAATCCACTACTTTATGTTTGGAAGAAATTCACTGCTTTGAAAAATAATGCCATTAAAAAGTGTTTGACCTTTTAAAAAAATATTTAGAAATGACCTTTTTGTGAATGCCTCGAATCAAATTGTAATATCTTCTTCCCACTTTTTTTAATTGTACAGAAAAAAAAATCTGTTTAATTTGTATGTTGTGTAAGTTTGTTTAAAGAATAATGTGCCATAAATAGTACATCTCATTTACCCAGTGAAACACTTTCCAGGTTAAGCTTAAGGTTTTCGGTTGAAAAGAAAGAGGTATACAACAGCATATTTCTTATGGCATGTATTTGAAGAAGTTATTTGCATTAATCCTGTGCAGCTTCACTTTTAAAATTAGGTTGGAGAGAGCAATGTTGCATTCCAAATTCACCTCCCAGAACCACTATTACCAAGTGATTACTCTGCTTCATAATAGTCTTATGACCTAATGCCACACATTAATGTAGAAAGGTTGTTTTAACGTCACTATAAGGGCTACTGCTAAATAATAAGAACACCTTGCTTTACAGAAAATATACATTTATATTGTTTAATATTAATGTCAGGTAAGAGGACATACTAAGAAACCTCAAATGCATTTCATGCAAATTAATTCTTTGTGTATTTTCCAAGTTTCATAATTTTATACTGAATTTCATGTTTGAGAAAAGATTGGGAAAAACTACAAACGTGTTAATTTCTATTTTTATAATGGTCACAAAAAAGCAGAAAACAGAGAACTAGGCAAATGAAGTGAATGTATTAGTATACATTTAAATCCTGACATTCAAGGAGGCAAATATGACAAGGTGATATTAATAAACTCTTTTACGATTTATGAGTCTTCTCAGTTTTAATTTTGTTGCAAGACCTATAATTAAGAAATACTGGTATGTAACAATCAAGACACTTTTGTTTTTAACAGTCAACTCCTAAGATTCAATGATTTTAACAACTGAAACTTTAAAAATAGTCTTTTTTGCAAAACTGATTTAATCACTAATTAGACTATGTGTGTATTACATGTTTCTTAGATTAGTTACAGAATATGGTTCATGGGAGAAAGAACCCAAATCAATGCTATATTAGACCAATATGCCTTTAGGCTATATAAACCATTATTATGGCACAAAACGATTATTAATGCATGAAAAAGGATCAAATATGTAAATGTAAGATTATGCTGTAGGGGTAACAATAATTAACATATGGCAGAGAATTGGATTTAATGCCATATCAGGTTACAAAGACTTGGTAAAGAAGGCATTACAAGACAGTGTTAGAAATCAAAGATTAAAGAAAGATGAAAAATGTGAAGATAGGAACAGCAGATTGGTTTAATTTCTCATCCATTATGGTCATCTCATATACTACAGTGGTGAAGCTGAACATCATGTCTGGAAAATGGAAAACTAATGGCTGTTACCATAGAGCAGGGAAGTCAGATCTTTCTTCCTGTTCATTCCAGTTGAGGTAACAGTCAGCTGCTTCTTTAAATAATTGAGATAATCATTTAATTAATTAAGGTGTCTAAAGTCCATAAAGGTTTGGGCGTCAATTCCTCTAGGTTCTAGGACATCTTGTAAATGCAGATATCCATTGTTCTGGAAGCCATAAAACAGGTAAAACATAGCAGTACCCCAAAATATTGGATTATACTTTTAGAGGAGAAAACTTATAATCCTTCGGGCCTTATGCTTGCAATTTCAAACATGTTGAATATGGAGAAGATCCTTAGCAAACATATTCTGTATCTGAGTATGCACCCAAAAGGAATAAAAGAATGGCTTGAAACCTACTCATATTTCTCTTAGTAAAACAACTCCTCTGGCGAAGATGAGAAACTGCTTGGGCAATTATTTAAGAGCAACTGCTTTCGCCATGAAAGGGAAAAATAGTTACTTTTAACAGTGATGGGTAGTAATAAAATTTCAAGTGTACGGTGTAAAATTTAGTAAATTAAAGGTGTCCAGGACCAGAGCTGAGCCAGTAATGTATTAAGAACTATGTCTTCAAGGAAAAACACTTCATAAAAAAATAATTTTCATGTACTGTACATTGCTGAACCATTGAAGGCGTTCGACATGGACTAGATTCCAAAAAGTGAGGTTCCCAGGTGAGTGAATCCTGAAGAATGATCACCCGAAGAGCAGTGCAAGCCCTATGGTCCACACTTCACGGGCTCGAGTCATTCTTCAAGCAGTGGGACAAGCGGTCCGATACTGTCAGAGCTGAGCGCTTGACTAGGCCAGGGCATCCTCGGATTGCTTTGTCGTGCAGCAGTGACCCGAGTGCTGTCAGCAACGGCTCCATCACTCATGTATTTCCAGGAGCCACTGGGAGATTCCAGTGTGGCATTTTGCATGTTTTGCGGTTTTGAAAACTGACCCTTGGCTCAACCACACTCGATCTCATCTCTCCCACACTGGCTGTAGTGGCGAGCACAGGTGATCAACAAATGATGATTTTCGAGTGGAGGGAAGCATTTTTTAACAAATAATTGTTGATGCCTAATTAACTAAAAAAACCAAAAAAACAAATCAATTTAATTAACCTGTCATTTCCCTCCTACCATTTCAGGGTTAGTTATTTTGGAACACTTACTTAGTATTTTTTGTATTAAGGTTATTATTATTACTATTTGTTTTTTTCCTTCAAAGCTTATTTAATTTACATTTCAAACATGTATATTATAAATGGTAATACAAAAATATCAGGGTACTTTAACGTAGCATTATACACCGGCTCAGACTCTGTAAAAATGCTCCTTAATAACTCAAGCTTAAAGCTTTGGAGAAAGAGTGGTTTGTGAATGCAGAGCCAATCTGGTTATGTTTGCTGTAACATTCACAAGAATGAGAGTTATTTGCCCATAATCACAAATGCATTGCTCTCTCTTGTCACAGAGCTGTGCCAAAGGTGACACAGCGACAGTAGCACACTTTCATTATGATTTGCCTTTAACCAAGGTCTTAGTTACATTTCGTTCTCTTTTGAAACACTGAAAAATAAAAATCAGAGTGTCACTGCAGTGTGTTTTGTTCAGGGCTTACTGAATCAAATTCCGTCTTATTGGCCTGAAATGCTGGCCAAGTTTGTCTTCCAGAGAAGGGGTGGGAAGAATCAAAAGGCTTTAAAAAAGTGGCCTGAAATACCCCCCAAAAAATCAGTGGAAATCAAGACACCTTTCATGAGGCTGTAATACACAAACATTAATTAGCATGTGAACACAATAACTGTGCAAACACACTCCATTTCCCATTAGTGATGCTTTAGTTGGTACCTTAATATCTTTGTCTTTGTGGATGTCTTTCTCTACAGCCCCTCCTCCCCACCCCCCATTCCTTCTGCCCCTACCTCCAGTTTCTGCATACAGCAGCACTGGCAGTGTGTGTAGTACAAACAAAGATGTGTTTTGGGTAATTGGTCTTAGTGTGTTTGTATGGAAATCTCTGAGAGTGTGACAAGGCTAGATAGCTTCCAGTGTTGTTCTGATCCATACTTTAGGCCAGCAGCCAAAGTATTTTATCTTTTAATGCATTAGAGTGATCTTCCAATTAGCTGTTGCTTATAATACCCTGATTTTGGTGGCAGTGGCTGAGGGGGGTGGGGGAGACTTGATAGTTCTGCTTGAGAGGTGAAATGAGGGGCTTATTATAGAGAGAGCAGGGGTTGTGCAGTAGCTGAGTTCCTGTTGTAAAGTTTGCAGATAAGGGAAAACTGGCCCTTGAGCATCCATTCTGTTCTGTATATTAACACTCCTTATCTGAGCCGGAGATAAAACTGCATGCCATTTGCCTTTGGAGGAATTAGCTCTGCCTTCCTTGGCTAACCAGGCAGTGGTGATTAACCTTTAAACTGTCCAATATTCTCAGCAGACTACTGCACCCAGATTAGAAACTATTAGTTATGACCAACTAAATTAACAGCTTTTCCCCTCGGAGGAGGCAGTGCTGGGAGGTGTGTTGTTTAAGGTGGCATCATCGCTGAAGTGTGAAAGCAGTAGGCACGGTCTTGTTTCCACAGACGTGAACTGCATGAACACAAACACACACAGAAGAAAGTCTGTCGATTTAATTATGTTTTCAGATCATTATGTTCCGTGACTTGAAAAAAATAGATATGTAATTATTATGGGCCTCTTTCTAAAGCAAAAAAAAAACACTATTATTTTAATAATTCTAAAACACAGATGATTTTTAATCATTCTCCGGTAAGAGAATATTTAAATTCATTAAAATAACCTGCTCAATCCTTTATGACCTCAAGTCATCATAAAACAAAATTAAAAGAGAATTTCTATTAAAGCTGATGTGCATCTTTTTAATTAATTCAATAAGAATACATTTCTTGAGCATTAGAAATTTCATTACAAATAATGACAGTAAACTCAGAAGAATCAATTAAGGGCTCTACACCTATGAAATTTGAATTTACGCAACACAGGCTTTTAATTCATCTAGATATTTCGGATATAAACTCAAATTTACATTATTCCAGTTTATACATATTATTCAGAATACAGAAAATTAAAACACTCAAACCTTTAAAAAGCAATACACAAAAATACAGTGATGGAGATATTAATATTTTTGCAGGACTGTTACAGGAAAATCTTGTTTGCCCGGCATAGAGCTTTGAGTGCTTCAGTTCATACTGTATCCCTGCTCACTGTTCTTGACAGAAGGTCACAGTAAATAATGTGATACGCACAATATGGAGAAAAGAGACAAGTCTGCTACTCTTCTAACCATGAGATAACAATTGCCGTGACTGGGGGGAAAAAAGGCGCAGAGCTGAGCAGAATTCTTTTGCATGACTTCTTTCAGCATTTATATCCCCCCTCCGCAAGCACTAACAATATTAAGCCATCACATCTGTGAAGAATTGACAAGCGATGCGATGGACTGATTTACAACCTGCATACGACCGCAGCATTTCTGCCATCGGCCAAACCACTCACAGTGCTGCTTTCCCGCTGCAATCCTGCTTACATTATCCCACTGCTCCAAAGATCCTGTGACCCACACACACATTAAAACAAAGGTCCTACACCTTCAAGGATGTTCCAGCATTTATGCCACAATAGCGCCAAGGCCACATGTACACCAGAGCTCACAACAACAACAGTGCTGACATTTCTACAATAGGTATGATCTTTTGTATAAATGTACAACGCACAGTATATGATCTGATGTATACTTTCCATATATTATATAAAAATGCTAAAATGTTTATTTCTATTTAAGTTATTGGCATTGAGTTTGAAGAGGGGAAGGCTTTGCAGAAATGTGAAAATCTGTTTTAAAAGCCAGTATTCACAATTTAAAACTGATATTTTGAACTCAAGACCTGAATTAGATGTGTTAAATAAAAGTCAATTACATTGAAAGAAATACAGAAACACAAAAGCACCGTAACACGCTTGTCACTAGAAGCTTATATTACACAAGCAAACATGGAGAAAAATAAAAATAGCAGTGAACCAAATGGACACCCATCACAATCCTGTTTTTCTGGGACCCCGGCGTCTGAAGCTGCCTGTGTGCAGCTGGAGACCATCCACCAGGGCTGAAAGGCCGTTCCCTCAGACTCATGGCTCCTGGAGAAGCACTCGTGTGCTAGCTCAGACACTGCAAGGAGTAAATACACTTGCAGTCAATACTGGTGGTCCTTCAAGCCTATCCTCAAATACGGGGAAGCATTGCAAAAGTCAATAAGGTTCTCCACCATTACTCTGCAAATTACACCTTCCTTCCACCTTAAAAAAAGAATAATCAAGGCCTGAGATTTGCAAACTGTCAGTCAAGCTTCTATCTTCAACATAGGCTTCTTCCTCTAATACCAATTTAAATCATTCACAGGCCTTCCTTTGCCATTATTCAAAAGATCATAATAGTTTCCTTGCGCCCAAAGCACAAAAAATCAATTATTTCCCCACAAAGACTTGAAAGTACTTAGCGAGAGCTGCAAGAAAAGCTGTGGGTTATATCAAATTGAAACTGCACTCATTACACACACCACAATTAGTTACCACTAGTCTGTCTGGTTCTTTAATTCCAAATGGCATATCTGTATTATTACAGAAACAAGCATGCAAATACCATTGTTCGGGATTTAGAGAAATCAATAGGATATAGAAGCATGTGTTTGGTGGGCTCTGTCACTCAATCTGCTGTGGACTGGAGATAAATGTCTGCATTCAAATTAATGAAGCAAGCGTGTGACATCACAAGTGACATCCAAATAAAAGAAATGACTACATGATATATGTAATTATTCTACTTGTGTTTTTGTTGTATATACTTGTGTTACTGCTTTTCATATAAAAGGATTAAGTGTATTTTAATGAGAAACTGTAATTGTTTTCCTGTACAGATATGTGTGTATGTGTGCGGATGGTATTTAATGTATTACAGAACTGAAGCAGTGATTAATTAAACAGGGGTTATTCTTATGAGGTGAAGCCTCCCTGTTGTTATTATTCGCTTCTTGCTTCAGGTCTAGGTGATTTGCCCAAAGCTTGATTAAAATAAGGATATGGAAATCTATTACTTTCTACAGTAAAATGGGAGGGGGCGCCAATTATAACAAAGTGATGGTAACATTACATGGCCCATCTTTGTATTGGTTTGCATTGATTTTACGATTATACAGCTGACTAAGGTGTATCACTTTACTAAATAATTGACTGATATAATGGATAGATAAGATATACTGCAGCACTGACATATTCATTGAGAATATAAAATCAGACGGCTTTTAAAACAATGTATTGTTAATAATAGTAAGAATATATAATGTTTCTTTATTAGCCCTATACAATTTCTTGCATTAGGAATTCATCTTTTCGCATACCCCAGCTTTTCTCCATGGAGACACAGACAGGGAGAAGCTTGGGGTCAGAGCGCAGGGTCTGCCATTGTACGGCTCCCCTGGAGCAGTTGGGGTTAAGGGCCTTGCTCAGGGGCCCAACGGAGTAGGATTCCTCTGCCGGCCGCGGGATTTGAACCGGCAACCTTCCAGTCACAGAGCCACCGCTCCGTTGTAGATGTAGTGAAATACTCAACATGGTAGATAATGCATTTGGACTTTATTGTATGTGGTATACTTAGCTATTAAGATTTTAATGTTTGTCACTTTCTCTCTCTATATATATAGGTTTTTCTCATGAATAACTTTCACAATAACTCCAGTATTCCACATAGGAGAACACTGTATAAGCAGGCTAAATATTGTAGTTACAACTCATTAGGATTATTAAAGAGGAACTGCTACACTATTCTTTAATATTTTGGGGTTAGAAAGAATCAGCATGAATGGCATTTCAAACCACAATAAAAGTAAAATGTACACAGAAACTTGTAAAAGCTCCAATTTACATCACAAAAGAGATGAAATTTCCAGATATGCGCAGCACCATATTCTGCAATTCAGAACGAGGCAGCAAAACGTCAGGTGACATGAAGCGGCCCTGTGACATTGTAAACAAGCAGGCTTGTGAATACTGTACATCTCTTTTAATCCAATAGAAATATTACTCTTGATTTTGAGACGGTTTTGCTGACAAATACTACTTACTTGTTAACTCTACATGCAGATCTCATTGGAAATTTCCTGCAGTGAAATATCTGCTGCACAATTTTACTTATTTTTTCGAACAAAACCTTACATTGGTCATTACAGTGACTAGTGAGCAGGAAGGGCCACATCATGTTGCAATTCGTGGGAACTTTCGCTCTCGCCCGCGGCGAGACCAGGGTTTGCAACAACATGGTGACTTACAGTACTTTGACAAAGTTTACGATTTTTTGCTTAGTTTGAAATTTGTTGGGTTTATTTCTAAACCGTCAATGAATTAATTTTGTTACCAAGATTTGATAACTGGTCTGAGAAACTGGGACTGACGTTCCCCTTTAAAACGTCACATGCACAGACAAATCTGTATATTGGACGGAGTAGCAGTTGCTGTATGTTTCCCACTGATACACAGAAAAAAATAAAATTGGTTGACTTCAATCAACACCCATCACCCAATTTGATAGATATTCAGTCAGAGGCCCTTTTGCAGAAAACTCTAAGACTGTATCAGATTAATGTTTTTTACACAATCCATCCGATACAGTCTCTGCGTCAGACCAAACATATCTAGTAGCAGTGTATTTAATCCACGCACATATAAACAAGCAGGGAATTAACAAAAATCCTGTACCTGTATTCGGAATACCACAATATGCAAGGTAAGAGTTTCTATATGGTATTTCTGTGAAGAAGTGCTCCACTAATGATTTACAAGATAACTCAATATTTATAATATAACGCTAATAACAATACATTATGATTACACAATGGGAGCACATCCCAAAATTAGAGTATTTGGATTAAAAAGGAATATGTGATACCTACATTTTCTGAGCATGGAAGGCTATTCAGTCCCACACCCAGTCCTTGCCGACCCCTGGGTGAACCCTCATGAGTGGCACACAGAGTATAGGTGAGTCAGGCCTACAGCTATGGACAAAGCCTCTGCTCACTGGAGAGGGCCAATCTTAACTGTCTCGCTGCTTGACCTGTGGCTTCGGAAATACCTCAGATTACCTGTCACCCTGATTACAGCTTTGGCTTTGTGCTAAAAGATTTTAGGGCTGCATTTAGTTAAAAAGGGAAAAGAATTACACCACCACCAAACAAGAGCTGGAATGCGATTTGTCTGGAAGCAACATGGAGGATTTAAGAAAGGTCAGCTGCCCCTGTACTGCTGGGTGAGTCAGGGGCTTACTATAGGCACTGCACAAAACCAAAGGATTGGCCACTCCAAATACAACATACATACTGTATATATCCCTTTGTGGTGGGTTATGCATTTTCATAGGGAGAATTACATTTTTATCTCTTTTGTGTGTGTTAAAAAACATTTCCTACCAATTCATAATCTAGCTGTTTTCACATTATTTATAGAAAATGATAAATGAGTTTTGGAGACAGAAACAAAGACTGTCAGCCCTAGTGTTTTTGAGCCAATGTTATCACCAGGCTTATCATTCCCATGATGTCACATCTGCAGTAGACTGAGAAAAGTATATTGAGAGGCATTAAAAAGGCAGCACATGGGTGTTTGAATCATTATCATTTGTTACATTGTTAATACCTCTCTTCATATAATTTTCAAAATACAAAAGTAACAGTTTTAATCTGTCACATGAATTAATTTCATTTTTGTAGGGTTTTTCAACCCAAAGAATCCCAAAGCACTTTACATATAAGAGGGGAGGCATTGTATCCATCTAAGAAGTGCAGCCCCCACCTGGGTGACATGCAGGCCCATAATGCACCAGGAGCCCCACCACTGTCCCAACATCCCCTACTGGAGAAATATAAGAAAAATACGCATCATTATATGGTGTAATTTAGATCTCCCCTTTTAAATACAAAATTAATACTATGCTATTAATGATTTACACATGACTGAACCTTTTATACCTACAGTGATAGAGTGTGCTGTAGCCCGAAGATAAATGTTTCCTTTGACTGTCATTTTTGTATTCCTCTGAGTAAAAAGTTAGTGAGCAAAGGGCTTTTGAAATTCCTTTTTCCCCTTCTCTGAGGAAGAGGAGGGTTTTGAAACAAGGAAAATGCCCTTAGTTGGCCTTTCTTTTTTCCCCTCGCTTTGGTTGGCACACTTGCAGCTCGAAGGCAAAGGCTGCTCATTCAGCAGCAGCTAAACCTTTTTCACAAGGGTGCAAAGCACCACAGGCTGAAGCTCCGCTGCTAGGGGAGAACATGGCACCCTGTCAGCTACAGCCTGTGGCAGGGGGAAGAATGAGAGGAGGTCAGTCAATTATGTGTCGTAATCACAGTAAGCATATTATCTGAGACCCAGGTGTCTTCCCTGACCCCACGTGACATAGCCATTAACCCCAAAGCAATAGGAAGAGACGAGGAAGGAGGCGGCTCCTGTCACTTAAGTAAACTGGCTCTTTTCAGGCTGTCCTTGTTCTCCCAGTTCATAAAAGATGGAGATATGCCCACAATTTCATTGGGAGCCATCCTTCGACATGACCTTCCTTCCAGGGCAGGCCGCAGACCGGCCTGCTCCATCTATGGGCCTTTTCACTGGGCCCAGTCATGTGAGATAAAGAGAGGCAGCCAGGCTGAATGAGGTTGACAAACAGGCCAATGAGATGTGTGAGGCAAGGAAAGAGGACAATTCAGCTGAAACCAATGAACATATCTCACAGACCAAGCCTGGAATTCACAGGAAACTGCGTGTGTGTTTTGGATGGATGTACATCTTTCCTTACAAGTATTATTTCATTACTGTTTAGTCTGAATTATTATGGCAAAGGATAAGAAAGAGACAACATTTGGATCCTGGCCCAATAATTTCTTACAACGAATTGTTTTTTTTTGTTTTCTTGGTTTCTAAGAATATACACTATTTGCCTTATAAGAGTTTTTTTTTAATCATATTCATATTCCTGAGACTTGGGGAATTTCCTCTTCAAAAGAAAGAGTGAAAGGTTGCATCAATTACATCTGCTTTGTTTAGCAAGTATGCACTAATTCTCTTTCAAACCTATTGTTTCTCCTTTGGATAATTGGTATCACAGCCTTGATCCAGTGGTCTTATAATATCTAAGTGCTCACATACCATAACTCCCTTTTTAAATGTGTTTAATTGAATTTATGCAAGGTTGCCCATAAAG
Source organism: Lepisosteus platostomus (assembly GCF_059453375.1). Classification (NCBI taxonomy): domain Eukaryota; kingdom Metazoa; phylum Chordata; class Actinopteri; order Semionotiformes; family Lepisosteidae; genus Lepisosteus; species Lepisosteus platostomus. The sequence continues at coordinate 18,164,502 of NC_142627.1, read as the reverse complement.
CGAAGAACTATAGTAATGTTATCATTCTTTGTTTCAGCCTAGTGATAGGGGTCAGAAGTCACAGTGCACACAGAAAGGGACTCTGACAGGTTGAATATTGGTTTCCAACTTGTGGAGCCCTGTATTGATGTAGTCCAAACCTCAGTGTTATAAGATGTTAATTCTGCAAAGTGCTCTGCATTGATTTAACTATATCTGACGCCTACCTGTGGGGCTCTTTGCGAGAGCATTGCTTAAGAGGGCTTCTCCCACACAGCTGTGGTGACCTCGAGGCAAATACTAAAGCTGTAATCATCACTACTACATTACTTCTGCCTTTGAGTGCTCTTCCTCCAAAACAAAACTCACTCAAGTCAATGCAATAAAGAAAAATTGCTATTATTATTATGTACCAAGTCTTGAAGACCAGTTTCCCGTTTGTAAGAATGCTGCTGTTAATAATGAAGCACAGTACTACACATTTACATTTTTATTATGCACTAATGTGTCCGTGGCAGGCAAGCACAAAGACTGTACAAAAGCAATGCACTTATCAAAATGATGCCTAGATACAGACAAAGGGAAAATCATGTGTAAGTGAGTAACAATACCATCTCAGGAGACTGACAGACTCCATAAGGACTTCATTGTATCAGTCAGGTGTCAAAACACAGAAGAATGTGTGCCATATATTTGAAGTGATGTACAGCTTATTAAAAGACATCGACCCTACCCAATGTATCAGTTATAGCAAAGCCTAGAACTAATCTTTGCATTTCTTCAACAGTGACTCTAGATACTCTGGGTTCATTGTACAGTAGTACCCAAGAACATCATTTACATTGATTATTCTATATAAGCTTATATTCATATAAATAATATATTTGTTACTTTAAATATTATTAATATTAATAGCAGCAGATGCTTTAATCATTTTAACATTCTGAGTATTTTTTGTAGTAATATTGTTATTGGTTGGATTTTGCATAATTACATCTGCATGTATGATGACATTTAGATCCCTGTTTCTAAGCTTTTCATCAGAAATGTTCAAGTTCTGCAGCTCTCTGCTTTGGAAGTGCCTGTCTGCTCAATTAACTATTTCTTCGTCTGTGTCAATGACACCAGCTACCAGCCACCAGCCACAAATTATTTCTTGGAAGGAACTCTTATTGTATCCTCATTGGATTCTTTATATATCTTCTGTCAAAAGATAATCTGCTTGCTGTCCCTTTCACTCGACTGGTGTTTTTCCTAACACAGACTTATTTTACACTTAGTACAATAAAAAAAAAAAACAGATCAACATGTCAACTGCAGTTCCACAAAACACTTAAAAATGCAGATGAATAAATATTGCAGATGCTGTTTGTACTTTTAGTAGGCAAGCATAGTAATGTGATACAGTATGTTATATCACTAACTGCGCATAGAGACACGGCCCATGTACATTTCAGAGTGCAATCCACAGTCCGCTTTTCTATATTTATGTTCTCAGATGAAAAATCAGTTCAGCTGAAATCAGGTGCTTAAGCTGTCATCGTTACACATAAAAAAATACATAAAAAGTGGCCACTTTCTTGGCTTTTGAAATTAGGGTTCTTTATAGTCTGCATAGCTTTAACTGTGAATGTACCACCGCTTAAAAAAAGATTCCTAAGCCTTTGTTTTGCCAGCATTTTCTCATGTTTGCTGCTGTAGCACTGAGTCACACCACTGGGTGCCATTCACTCAGCAAGGGGCACAGTCCACTTCTGTCTCATTTATGTACATGTGCTTGACTTATTGTATTTGTTTTGCATCATGCAAGCACACACACACTACCTTAATTCCAACACTGCCAACATGTCACTTTATTTTATTTTCTCATTTTAAGTGGTCTTTGTTTTTCAGACCCCCCTCTGGGATCCTAGCTCTTTTTTGGTGTTCCCTTCTCGAGAACGACGCATGGTCCTCTTCCTTTCAGGTTGTTCTTCATTCAGCTCTACCCTCACAAGTCAGTTTCACTTCAATTTGAGTCTTCTTTAATATTCCAGTGCCTGGAGATTCATCCCAATCAACTTAATTCTGTTGAATTCAATTAGACTAATGCCATAACTCCAACATAACCAGACACTGGGATATTCAACTAGATTTAAGTCTGTTGCCCAAAGGCAATCTTCTTTCTATCAATCACTATTCACATTATCCGAACAGATATAGGCACTAAAGCTCTCAAGTATGTTTAATCTTTTCACGCAATTGTAATTATCACTGAAATAATCTCTCCATTTACCTCTTCACTCTAGCTTTTCATGATGCACCAGATATTTACTAACTTTTCCTGATCACTACCTTTCTGGCTGATCCGGTTTGGCCAGGGACACTACAACAACTAACACTTGCGCACCTGATACAGCAGCAACTGGTTTGTTATCTCTTCTCTCTCACATCACTCAGTCAGTGCCTCCAGTCTGTGTTGATGCAAGGAGTCACAGCACAGTTCAGTGAGATGAACTTAATTTGTGACACAAACAGCCATTTCCAGAGAACAGGTGGACAATATACACATAGGGTGCATCCCCCTCATTAAATTAATGGTTACATCCTTGCTCAAACCGAGCAATGCCTAGGCTACACGGCTCAGACTACACCCAGATGAGTGTCTTTACTGGTTGACATACTCCAAAGACCTGGAAGTGCTGTAATCTCTGCTATTACTGCAAATATTTAACCTTAATGACTTGGCTTTACTCTCAGAATCCTAAAGAATCATACAGTACAGATTCTCACAAATAAACATAGACATACTTGTATTGGTTTAAAGAAACCAATAATTAATAATTAAATATTGGTTTAAAGAAATATATTCCATTTAACACAAGCACAAATTCAGAACACTGAATGAAAATCCAATTTGAAAAGCCATGATAAATATCATGCACGTCTAGAGGAAAACACACAGAGCACATAAATACAGAATATTCCACAACTTTATTTTAGGGAAAAGTTTATTTTGGATCAACAAGGGTGATTAAGTAAAAATCAATCCACATTGTCTTGTTCAATTTATTACATTTATTGAATCTGATGTGAGGTGACTTTAAATATAATCATTGCATCAACACTTTTCTGTGAAATTTGATAAACAGACAATTTAAATCATACCCTGCCCATGGGGCCTTTAAACTCTCACTGTTGCTCTACCGGCAGAACGGTATTGATGTCACTGATGTTGAGAACTCACTGTAATTTAATATTTTAATTCTGCTCTGGTGCTTATATTGGTAGCCTCTGAAATTCAATCAGCAGGACATAGAATGCTGTAGAGTTCATAATAATATGATTCAAATTCTTATAGAGAAATTTAGTTTTACTAAATCTTATTACCAGAACATTTTGCACATGCCCTTCCATCAAACAGTCAATTATTTTCATTTCACTCAATATTCTTTATGTAGTTGGTTCCCAGATACAGCCACAGCAAAGACCCCGGATTTCCACAGATTCACTGATTCATCAGAAGACACAATCAAATGAACAACTCCTCATTGATTGTAATTGAATACAAATTGATTTCCTGTTGATCAGTTACTTCACCTCAGAACTTAGCTTTGATATATAACCTGTTCCTTTATCAGAGAGGTATTTCACATACAGACAGTAACACAGAAAACGTTAAAGATAATGCAGTGAAGTCCAAATAAAAACACAGCTACTACAGAGTACAGATATGCACAGAATATAATTTTGATAGCTGCTGTCAACAGTAATTTGCAGATTGTGTTGCAATAAACACACACACACATATATATATAGCGTCACAAATCTAATCTAACCAAAGGTCAGTCTTTGGACTGCAGTGTGAAAACATCCCACTTCACAGAATGAAGTCAGCAGCTTGCCCATGGCAAAGACTCAGTATCCCAGTATCTTAAAGGGGGTGAATATATCAGAGAAAAACATACTAAAACAGAAATGAAAAATAAAGCAGAAAAGGCAGTAAAGTTCCTTCTCGTTGTTTCTACAATTAGATCCTGTGAAAGCAACAGAACCTGAAAAGGATGTTAATGTGTAGCTCAAAGAAACTGTGATTGAAAGTGTTGACAGGTGAGTGTGTTCATGACAGAGATACGAGACTGAGCTGATAAAAATTCACAAGCTAGTTTTTACAGCTTTTCTGTTCAGAGTCTTAGTGTTCTGTATTCAGTTTTCTATATTTTGAAATATTTCATAGCAATTTCAGGTTTTCTTTTTTAAATTAGGTTCTACAAGTCTGCTTTTGGCTTTACGGTAGTTTCAATATAAACTATGGGCTCTAGGGGTTTAAAACGTGATCTACTACTTGTACAGTATATTTGCATGGTCATTTACAGTCCCAGAGCATTTTACTGACACGGCGGTGCAGTATACATATAGAGCACAGTAGCTGAAAAAGCTGAAAGCAAGCTGTTTGTTTGAATGGATCATATCTTTCATGTTGAAAGATGCATGAGAACTACATTTTAACTCGACACATTGTTACAGCAAATCTAGCAAAATAATCTGTTAGAATGAAGAGTCCTATAAAAGTTTGAGTAACCTCCAAAATGGCTAGCACCTGAAATGAACTGAGACAGACAAAAGATTTCTCTCTTCTAGTTTGCGGCAGCTTCTGTAGACCCCAGGCTGTCAGAAATGATACCCACAGAGGTTATCATTAATATTTTGGTGCTTGACTAAAAGCCTTTTCTTATCTCACAGTTTACTATGATCCATTTAAAATATTAATCAAGGCTCAAGCAATTAGGTTAGATTACTTGCTTAAAGCATCCTTTTCATGTTATTCAATTAACATTTTACTTTATTGAGCTTCTCTGGGTTTTGTAATTTCTACTGCCCATCATCCCCTTATCCACAAATATACCATAAAAAAGGATATAAATATTTATGATACATACATCCATACACAGAAATATACTACACACAAAAGGTTTGTAATATCTAGGTTTTGGTCCGAAACATTTTACTAAAGGGTGTATGATACACACACATGGCCTCATTACCTAACAGACCGTGCAGTTGACAACTCAGATCATGGTTGGCTGAAACAATGGCTCATTCGGTGCTCACATTCAGTCAATGTAGGATGTTGGCACCTAAAATTAAGGACTGTTGGCACATGTCTTTATGTGAATGCTCCCATCTGGGTAGAGGCCAGGGTCAGGGAGTGGACTTGTGAGATGTAAAATGGACACATGACCAGTCCTTGACGCATCATACATTCAACAACATGGGTGCCAATGCCATGAAACTGCAGTCACACTTGAAGAAGGTGTGCTGTACCTATGTGTTTACACATACCACCTGTAACTTGCTTTAAGAGTAGCTGGCAAGATAATTCTTGCGGACCCAGTGATGTTCACATGATAAAGACAAGATTCCAGTGGATCTCCGTTCTGTTGACTGAAGGGATTCAGCTCACATTGCACTGAAATGATGGCTAAAGAAGCTGTGAACAGTGATCACCTTGCTACTACTGCCTGGACAATGTCTTAAACTCAACAATCGGGCTCTTGAATCAATATCACAGACCACATTTCCTGTTTATGGATGACAACATGCACACGAACAAAGCTCATGTGAGGTTCACAAAATGGTCTGCTCCATCTTGCAAGTTGACCTTGATTGAGCACTGCTAGATGTCAAGCTGTTGTTGGTGCTCATGGAAGTATTACCTAAAACAGTATATTATTCTTGGTGTTTATCAAGAATGGGACACGTCTTTGTTAGTTGTTTGCTTGACAATAAAACTACAATTATTCTCTCCCATGTTACTGGAGGATATAAACTGACATTTTACATTTGTGTGATTTTTAATAATTACACATTTGAAGAGTACAAAATTCAAATTTCCCCTACAGATCTCATGTCAGCAACAATGGAAATGGAAATGTGTCAATTTCTCTCTCAACGTAAAGATCCCTGTTTAAATCTAGTGAATCGCATTGTGTGAGTGTAAGTGTAAATTAGCATGCCTTTTAAAGGCAATGTTCGCCTCTCTGAGCTGAAATGTCAGTGCTCCAGCCCTAAGTAACTGTTACTTACTCTAGGTTAAGCACCATTGTAGAAATCAAATCAAACATATAAACATACAAATTCCAGAGACCAAGATATAAGCCAAATAAAGCCAAATGAAAGTATTATATTAGAACACTTTTGTCTTTTTAAATTTCTGTATAATTGATTTCAATTAGTCGTATTCCTCATAAAATGTAGTGCATGTAAGTGCAGTTTAGAGTTATTTACTAGCCTATCCATTTTTTTTTCTTTCCCTGATGTTCATCCGGACAAATGTCCGTCTACTGTGGAAAAAAAAACAACAACAAATCTATAGCAGAGCAGGCACTCCTTCCCTGTCCATTAGGGCAAAGATCTGGGTTAGCTGTTGTGCTTGATGGAGGAGGCTGGGAAGTTTGTTCTGTTCCATCTGGGGCTGATCTACTCAAGAGCACTTCTTGATCGCAGACTAAGCAGTAAACACAAAGAGAGCTAAAATAACTAATGCTTCTTAGGGCATTAATTCTCAGAAGGTCAATGAGAAAAGCCAGTGTTCCCTCTCTGGCATTACCTGATTGTACCATTTCTTTAGCTGTGGAATGAAAGTTCATTAATTCATGTGCGCACTGTTGAAAATATAACATTCTGAGCATGAAAACAAAAGGGCAAAGCTTCACCAAGTTTTATTTTTAATTCCTTAAGGCTGGCTCTCTATTTCATTGAAACCATTTAAGTCACTCCCCAAACTTCTTGTTATCCATCAAAATTATATTGTCACTAAAACTTCAATTAAGAGCGAAGGGTGGGGGTGTGGGGGATTAAGGAGAACAATGCAGTCTCCTAGCAACACCCAGATGCTGCACCAGCTTTGTGTCAGTGGAATATTAGGGCTGAAAGGATGTTTCTGAGATGACTGAGTGAGAGCCAGACAAGCTTGGCCAAGACTGAGAGCTCCTGAGTCAACAACAGAGTCCTGCGCAGAGCTGAAATGTGCCAGGTTACCATTAGGGATTAGTCTAATAAAAGTCTGGAAGGTTAAGCATTCTCTTAATACACATGCAATGCAACTACAAAAGTGTCATCAATAATCTATTCTGTATTTTTAATAGGTGTGGGCAATGTAGGCTTTTTTCCCCACTGTGAATCCCTTCCAGCAGTTTTCACCAGAGGTACTTTTTCCAACTGAGTTTTATCACTGTATATTTAATATTGATTTCTTTTTTTTTTTTGTCTGGGTGGGGCAATACAATTATATAATCTGCCTTTCTACCAGATAATTGCTGAATATTTAATGGTAAGTGATTTTTGTAAGCCTGTTCTTGGATACTAGCTGCTTGCAAAGTGTCCTTGTTCACATGACTAAACAGAAATGGTTCATACAAGTGACTTTTAAAACTGAAGCTCATCTATAGTATCTAAGTGGGGGGTTTGTGCAGCTATAAAGTTATCACAGGTATAAAGTACAAAAGTACCGTACAATGTCCTTCTTTAGAATTTTGTATGAAACAAAGGGCCTTTCCTCAGTATACATTGTCAACTCACTGCATTCAGTGTCACACATGAACACCTGCAAGGTGACAGGGTGACCTGCCTGCAAGACGTAGCCTGTGCTTCAGTAAACTAGATAGATAAACTGGGCAACCTGCAAAACCTCCTGCTGCCTCTAGCCTTTATTGCTTTTGTAACTCACTGTGGGCTCTGAGCACCCAGAGACAGGCAATCACAGAACAGGGAACCAGATGTAAACAGATAAAAAGTGATTAGTTAACAAACTGTTTGCATCATTAAGAGGTGCTAATTAAGCGTTAATTGATTCAGAAACATACAGTTCTTTACTGTGAGGCTGGAGTACTGACATCTTTAAGATGATGCCTGCATCTATGTAGAATGCAATTAATGGCACAGGAATATTTGTGTAAATATGTAACAAGTACATATTATTTATAATAACACAGTTGTGATTTTAATATTTGCATCCAGTTTATCTGAACTCAATATAAACACTTTACTTTACATGATGGAAAAAACTGTGTATCCAGTTTGCAAAAAGCTTTGCTTGCTGGAAGAACTTGTTATGCAGAGCAGGAATGGTGAAGGCAGTTTTTTAATGTTTCCTCACTTTCACCAAACAAGATGAATCCCAACAGTGGGGGTTATTTATAGACTACGTAGTCCATCTGATTTGTACATGAAGAGAACATTCAAAGGAAAGGAAATGTCTATTGTATAATATGTGTTTCTTTCAAAACACCTGTATAAAGGTAAGCTATCAATATCCCAAATCAAAGTAATTGAAAATAAATCACACAGGATGGTACTCTGGTATGAGAATGCCACAAAGCTTTTCCAAATCAAACCACAATCTTTCCCGCTTTCCAAAACAGCAACAGCCACTGGGCTGTCATTGTCTGACAGGGGTCGGGGAGTAGTGTCTTGGAGGAATCGCTGAAGTGGAAATCTTGGAAGAGGCTGACTAACCCACAGGTAAGCTGGGATTGGGCTGTGCAGGAGCCCTGTGTACTCATTGCAGTGCTGTGCAAGTACGTTGTGCAGCTGGTATTGATTTGTGATATTTAATGTTCCTCTCAATGACAAAGAAGAAGGAACGTGAGCTTTCACAGCATAAAATCGGACCCCTTTGCTGTGCACATACTATTAAATCTCTTTATGAAATCTACTCCTGCCACCAGTAATTACAATGAACAACTTAATATACCAGTGGTTGCCTGTGCCCAAGATAACAGAGCTGTGTATATGACATGTGGCTCATGCTTGGAAGGTAAAATCCTTTATCTTATCTACATCTCCACAGAACAACCAGCCTCTCTCCAATTCAGCCTTAATCTCCTTAGTAAACAATACTGATATTTTTCAACCACACACAAAAAAGGCCTGCCAGATTCTACCTGATAACACTTCTCATTTACACACTGTTCTCAGTTAAAAATCTTGGCCAATTTTTCTTAATCTCTTCAATTCATCAAACAATTCTTTTTAGAACCAAAATCTTTTTCATTATACATGCACATGTAAATGGTGAAAGAAAATGAGATTCAAGGGGACACTATGTGTAGTACGCAACACTACTAATATGAATAATAATTAATACTAACTATACAATAGGTTCTAATTCAATTTCTAATACAAATACTCTAGATTCTTTAAAAATCAGTTTTTGTTAACAAACTATTAAAATATAGTTGTTTCTTAGTAAAAGGCTGTGATAAAGATTATAGATGAGAAATACATTTCTGAAAAAGAGATTAAAATGCAGCCGATGTGTTCAATAGTTCAATCTCCTTCCAGCTCAGTTGTGAGACACAGATATGTCCAAGCTGAAATGTTTAAGCCCCAGCGTGTTTGGAGTTATTGATGTGATATCCCTGGAGCTCTTCTGAAGAGGTAGAAGCCCTGCAGTGTTATGGACCAGTCACTTTCACCTGAAGGAGCTCTGAAGGTATCACTCTCTGTTCACAGTTCTTCTACTGTGTGTATTTAAAACAAACCAAAAATTGATTTTATGGTTACATTCCAAGACAGAAATAAACCATACAATCATGTTTTTCTGGTTTGTTGTCATATTCCAGGTCTGTGATGTAATTTTTCCATGTATTTAATATTTTGGTAATATACAAATAATTTTAGTTAACATTTTTGTTATGAGTGATGTATTAACATTTTTTTTTAAACATGAACCAGTTTGCAAGTCATAGGGTATATGAAACCAATAAATAAAGTAAGGATTTTAACAGTAATATTTTTGAAAGCATACAGAACCATTAAAAAAAATGCAAGATGTGACGCATATCCCCCTTAGTCTTTCTTTAACACATTTTCTACCATTGATCCCTGAAGAATATGTTCTTCAGTAGAGAAACGTTTTATGGTAAATATTAATTCTCATCCTTCCCAGCTAAGCCACTGATAGTGCTACATAACTTCAAGAGCTGGTATAAATTAGAAATGGAATTAATTAAATCAACTGCCCTTCTAATTTGTGCCACTGCACTCTTGAAGTGTACATTTTACAGCAGGAGAAGGTTCACTGCAGTGAACCTGAGGCCCACAATGAGGATTCTCTCCAGTCTACCACAGGGTAACTTTTTACCAGAACTACAGTATGCCCCACTGAACCTATTGTATGAATACACAATACAAAACAACACTAACATATACGTAAAAAGTTTCACAAAACACTTCATGCTAATTTTGACCCTTTTTCTCTTTAGTCAGTACAGTTTATGATGGAGTGTTTGAAAATGAACAGGAATTGCTTTGAAACAATTCAATTAATTTTGAAAAAGGGATACAGAAAGGACAACAGGATATCACAGAAAATGGAAGCCTTTAGAATATAAATAACGTATATGGATAATATCAACAATGCAACGGGGAAGTGCACAAAGACAATTAAATATCCTAAGCTTTTATTTAAAAATAACGACAGTAGATTTTTTTCCCTTTACATTTCTGTAAGTATGATAGTGATACAAAAGTACAGTAAGATGTTTCATAGGAAATGTTTGTTTCTTAAACCTTTTGACATAGCTGCTAGACAGCTGCTTTCAGGATGGCTTTGAACGTGTCCACCCAGTTATGTTTACTGGCAGAGGTCGCAAACTGTCTCCAGAGGAGCATGAATTAGTGAAAGCAGCTCTTATTCCATCTCAAGCTAATCTAGGCTTATTGTGCACTAGGGTGGAAAGCAACCTAACTCCTGATGAGTAATAGGTGATCAGTTCTGTAATTTGAATGAGTCAAAAGGATTTGTCTCCCTCCTTTCGCCTTGCTCACCCCTCTCATTGTTTTGCCGAGATCACTGAAGTGTGCCCAGGGTGCAGTCAGCAAAAGACCGTCACACATTTCACAGACAAGGATATCTCACTCATGAGGAACACATCCTATTATTCAAATGCAAGCAGATGCATCACAGTAGTAGTACTCTACGACGCCTTATTGTGTGGTAAAAAAAAAACAATGATTCCTAGCTATGCCGTTGTGAATTCACAAAGGTGCATGTTTACCACAGCCTGAGGCACATTTATCAGGTTAGTTGCATCACAGAAACCATTATGTGGCTTTAAAAGAAAAAAGAAAGTAATTTATTAAATGCTCCAATGTACAATGATCTAGTTTAATCAGCACTAAAATAACTTAAGTGTGGTATTATGGCCTATATTTCAACATTTACCTCCACAAATACTCAGCAGACTGAAGCTGTGCTGTCAAAAGCTTAGTTCCCGGTCTGGATTTCTTTTGTCACTCAACAAAATAAAGCACAGTACAGAAACTGTCAGATCTGTTGTGGGATGAAAATAAATACCTCATATGTTTTTAACCTTGCTATTTGATCTGGTTCTTTCTGACATTTCCTTTCTGTTCCACAGCCACAGCTGTAGTCCATTTCTGGAACAGCACCTGTCTGTAGTCACTTCCTGACCCTGTGAAAATTCCTTCCTCTCTTGATGTCATGTCAGGGTTGTTGTATTGAGGGGTTAAAAAATCTGAAGTCACTCTTGATTGAATTGGGGATTGTGGAAAAGAAAGGCAGATCAGAGACATGTCTGACAAGTATTGAATAAGCACAAAAGAAAAGTTCCAAACAAGAGCGGGACATTTGGTCCACCCAGCTTGTCTGGTTGCTGGCATCCTGCAAGATGTCAGGGTGTTTTATTTGTAAATGTGGCTGGGTAGCTTGTTCCAGACCTCCATGACCGGTTGTGTAAAAAATAAGGCCTTCAAACATATATCGATCACCTGGCTGCGTCTCCCAAACGTACACTGGGAGAGATGGTCCTCTCCCGGAAGGTTTAGGACCCTGCCTTTCGGCTTTGTCACTGGACAAACGGGCATGAACCCAGCCAGAACGATAAGTGTTCATGTTAATATTAAAAACCAGTAATATCATTAGACAAGTATAAATGGATCTCTCTGTTGAGGCTGCAAAACACATTACCCCTTCAGTCGCCTCACTTTAAATGCTCCGTAGGAGCAGCTAATCTCATTTTTGGAGAACCCTTTGACGGGACTGGATCTTTCATGCCATAAGGCAATACTGTGACTTATGCAACTACGCACTTTTTCTTTGTGTTACATTAACAGGAGATTGATCACTTCTACTGTCTGCAATTAACTTCTCCTCTATGGACACCTACTATATGGATTTGCTTCTACGTAATCTTTCTGTAAATTATCTGCCTAGGTACTACAGACCTCCAAATGGCCCTGTGATTTCGTTTTGCAGACTTTCACAAAAACAAAATTCACAAAACATTAACATTTAACATTACTTAAGCAGCAGTTTGTGCAAAGGGTTGTAACAAATCATACTAACAGTATGCTCATAACATCCATTAACTGCACCAAAATGAGGTATGTCCCTCACACTATTATTTTTCACTGTGATAACTGATGTGCCACAATATACATGACTGTACTGTATGTATCCAAGCCTATGAGAAAGTTGCCGCAAGAATGGTGTTTTCAAAACAGCCCTGTAAAGTGAGCCAGTTATTTCAGATGTATTAAGTAGTTAGGGAACCCCTGATGAGTCTCAGTCAAAGAACGATTACATCGCTATTCATTTTTAATATTTTTATTAGAGCCATGGGAATCGCTAATTAGCAATGTGTTTTACTACTTTTATAGCCCTTTTAATAATACAATAAAGTGAAAAGGCAAATGACAAAGACATATAGCTGCTCTTTTCGTCTAAGAAGGCACATGATTATTAGTAAATTATTCATGTTTTTAAATGTACAACGAGGTTACTTGAAAGCCTTAGCCATTCCCTGTAATTAAAATCATCATATTAAAAGTAATATGTGTCTCAGAGGATATGAAAAGATCTGACGTGATACCTTCTTGCTTCCCCTCTGGTTTCAAGTGAAAATTATAACCTGGCTGCACATTTTAATATTTAATTTTCCAAGAGACGATAACAAGCTTTCTTTGTTCCTTGTTCCTTTTCCTCTCCTCTAGCTCCTATTTTTTAGAACACAACCAAAGTGAGGAAAAAAACAACAGTAATTACAAAGAATTAACCTAAAATATCAGTTGGATACATACTGAAGGTAACATTCCTTACACGCTTGTTTTAGCATTCAGATTCTCAGGAGTCTCAGCAGCTTCTTTCTGTGGAAGGTTACCTTGGAACGCATTAGGGAGCTCTCTGCACCTGCAGTGAGCAGTGAGCAGAGACAGACGCTGCTTTAAATATTAAATCAGGGCCTTTGTGGAAATAAAGATTAAAGTGTCAGCATTAACTCCTTGAAGCATCTCCGCATGTATAACCAACTTCACCATGCCACCTTAAAATCTGACTACCCATCCGTTTTCTAACTGCTCTATCTATCCAATACAGGGCTGCAGGGGAACCGGATCCTATCCCAGCAAGCAATGGGGACAAAGTGCACTGCCAGCCTATCACAGGGCAGACACACAGGCATTAACGCACACACTCGCACCAGATCCAATTTTCCCCAAAGCCACTTGACCTACCAGTTTGTCTTTGGACTATGTGAAGAAACTGGAGCACCTGGTGGAAACCCACATGAACACGGGGGGAACACAAAAACTCGACACAGATAGGACCACAGAAATTGAATGCAAGGCCCCCAGCACTGCTGACATCTTGCCCTCCAAAATCTGACAGTGTTATTTATCCATACTGTATATCTGTATCTGATCTGTGCTAGTGTTGCACAGCTGCATTTATGTTAAATGATATCAGGTATCAATTAATCGATATCATTACTATACATTACAATTACATCTAAACAGCTAGGTAAAATAGATAAACACCAAAACATGTAAATTTGTACAGTTATATTCATGTTATCTAACACCATTTGTTATGGGTTATTACTTTTTTCTTTGTGTATATCTTTCAACAGTGCTGAGAATTCCTGTTCATTGCACTGATATATCAACCGATGAGTCACCAGTAGAGATTCAGAACTGGTTTGCTGCATTTGATCCTGGCAGATTACTTCAAACGTGCCCAGTCATAGCCTATTCTTGCTAACATCCTTGATGCTCTTTGTAATTCCAAGGTGCTTGAGTAGTAAAATAACATAACAACCAAAACAATTTTCATTTCAAGGAAGAATGCAGTGCGACATATTACAAATTCCATTATAAAGCAACGTAATATGTAGCTTTTTACCTATATTAATATTATTACTTTTAGTGCTAGTTTACTCGGGAACACTAATCATTATATTAAGTTACATACCAGAATAATTTGACCCACCTGTATTTATCGGTAAGAAATGCCTTTTCATTTTAAATTACATTAAACACTCATTTCTCTGCTATAAAGTATTTAGAAACACTGAATTATTTTTGAAGAAAATATATGCAGCCACACAGTAGGAAAAATCTATACAGGCGTGGTGAAAATAATGATCATATAATTTAACTTGGCTCTATCAAACTACAAATGTGCAGATGTGCAATAGTATTGATCATATAATTCCTTCGACATTATTTGGACACACGTAAATTGCAAAAAAAGGTTTGGGGATATTTAAGGACATCCTGTAATTGTTTTTTCATTGATTATTTCTTTATTTTGCATGCAAAAGCCACCTTTTCCAACAGGCAGAACTAATATGCCACCAAAATAAACCACCGTATGTTTATGTGTTCATGAAGTTCTGAAATTAAGTAATTTAAGCAACCTTCTTATCTGACATATCAGAATAGAACAAATTGCTCACACTTCCGTCTTTAGTAATTTTGAAACGATTGGAAGATTATGCCTGCTGAAAAGCAATTTTACCCCATTTTCTCGAGGGCCAGTGTAAGATTTTTTTCAGTATTATTGCTGTTTTGCCCTGAGGCGGCATGATGTACAATTTACTTCATTGTTTCCACATGAAGCCAACAAACAGACAACTAAGTGTGACAAAGGACAGCTAAGAACAAATCCAGTTTAAAAAGACATCAAGCCCTTTGACTACCCTGAGCAATAAAGCACTCCTTTAAGAGGAGATTAAAGCAGGTAAAAACAAACCACTGGCATCATGTATGAAACAAGCAGGTTGAGCCCAAATCTAAAAGTTAATAGATCCTTCATAGAGCCACGAAGCCTGTGTGTATGATATACTGTGTTACTGCTACTGCTGACAATAGTAATGAGAATTTTTTTAATAGCAACATTATAGTAAAGGGGTTGATCTTAATAAGTGGGCACTACACCACCTAAGCAGTAAGGCATTACCAAATTAAAGCAGAGATGTGACAAAGCTAGACTGAGAGCAAGCCTATATTTATTAAGAACGTATTGCAACACACAAACACTTTCTCCGGCATGAAATCCTGGAATTCAAGCAGAGTAGATTTTAGTGGCAGACTAGAGAAAACAGAAAGCAGCAAATGAAAATGATCTTTCTCTTCTCCTAGCCTGCACCCCAGGCCTCTCATGCCCTATCCCACTCCATTCCAATAATGTTTCTAGAAAGAGTCTTCTTCAAAATTGCAGGTGGTGGCACAAAAGACTGTGATGTGGGGATGTGACACCTCATCTTAAATTCCTCGCCCGTGTTTCCTGAGTTGACAGCGATGTCAGCCAGTGGGGCTGATAAAGCGCTCCTTGCACTCCAAGCTGACTGATCCTACATGAAGTCTTGGCAAGAGATTACCAGGTTAGAGCAGAGCAAGAATGACATCACATCAACTCAATTTCACATCCAGTACACACCAGTGCCTATCACCGTTCCATGTTGCTAACGTCCTTGACACATAAACAGTATTTGCAGTCGCGGATGTCTCCCCCTTTTACCCTGTGTCTGTCAGTCGCTGAGCAAATCAGGAACAAATTTGTCATTTAATGTAGGATTGCCATTAATGCATGGTCACTTTGACAGCTCTGAAATAATGTTTAGAACACGCTACTTAACTGCCCCCCCTCTTCCCCATAAGTAACTACCTTGCAAATACTTCCCATTTGCATAAAATAAAAAAAAACTAAATAAAACCATCCCGAATTTGTGAAGAAAGGCAAGGCAAAGAGCTGGTTAAAATTGCATGAGAATTTGCGCGTTAAAAAGAAAATGGACCAGCGAGTGCTTTAAATCTTGGAGGGCTTGCTCACTTCAGTAATGAATTTCAAATAACTTATTCACTTCAGGAGTAAGTGGCTGGCACACAGTCCTTACAGCTGGTTTGTTGAGATAATTGATTTTCAAATAGTTTGAAGATGAGGAAAAGAAGCATATGACAACTACGGCAGGTTCCGAGCCAATTCTGAGAGCCATATCAGTTTAATTATAACACTGGCTCCCACTGACATGGGCTCTTTCCTACAAGAATTAAAATATCCCTGTGACTTGAAATGTAAGAGTGATGAATTTTTCATGTCCACCTCCCCACCTAGCTACTGTCCTAGCTTAGGGCAGTGTTGCTAGCTAAACTTCTCGTTCCTTTTCAATAGACAGTTGACATAGCATGCAAGACTGGTCTGCCTGACACAGATAACTCAGGGGAATAACAACACAGTAAATGAGATGCATTAGTGTCTGGATGTGAATTGGCAATGTAATTTCCCAGAACTTCGTGTTTAATTTATATAAAAAGCTTTTCCCTTTCTATGCATATGCTTACAAAATGGCAATCATATACGAGAGAAAGAGACATTTGCACTTCAGATGCTGGTATCCTTATGTTAAAGGTAACCACTAACTTTTTATTTGAGAGTGAGGTGGGGGTATGTGCACTCTTTAAGAAGATTTACATACTGAAGGAACAAAGTCAGCTGAAAAAAAATTAGGAAGGAACCACAATGTTTTTTTCTCTCTCTATATGAGGCTGTATTTTTCCAGGGATGATCAAAACCAAGCTGATTTTACCCTTGAGTGTAAATCAATATATGCATTAAAAGGCCTTTTCTTTGATCTGCTTTAAATGACACTTCAGCTTTTTCTTCCCAACTGACCACCATTCTTATTGTCCTTCCTTCATAAGCATTTATGTTTCGATTTCATTATTTGGAATGGGTTGTATTGTTTCAGTTAAAAATAAAGAAACAGTAACCGTTACATTGCACAAATGATCATGGGAGAGATAATTTTATCACTTATGGCTAAAAAAGCACAAATAAATATGAGAAACATGCATTAACAGAGGAAACGTACTGCCATTTCTTTATTTTGGTGATAACTTTAGGACTTTTTTACACTGTTCTCCTTTAAATAAAAATTAAAAAAATATTTTTGAGTCCCATTTTTTATTCCTACTCTGCGAAATGTATTGTCATTTTTTTTCTTTACACCTGCGGTGTTTAGCTGCAGAGTATTTAGCTGCGGACTTTAACAAGCCCTCAAGCAAAGCTGAGCTGTACAGCTCTTCTTCCTCAGAATGCAGATAATTTATTTGAACTTATAGTTAATCTTGTTCCCTGATTTCATGCTTGATTATTAATCTCTGTGTAAACAGGCCAAATCCCCTATTATTGTGCCATAATAGGAGCTGAAAAATGTGAACCGACTCGTGTTCAGACCTGTAAATGCTGATTTTGCAACAGAATACTCAAAAGTATTTTAGTTTTTTTATTAAACACATAAACCAGGGAGTTTTAATTTACTTGTGACAAATCCTAGCGTCTCTGTTAAGACAGAAATTACACATTGAAATATCAACTGCACTAATCAGTGGTGCTATATTTTGTTCCATGAACGCGAGTCACATTCATGAGCAGATTAAAGCTGCGAATGTCCAGATTTCCAGTAAATTAGTACATCTGTTTGCACCATTATGTAATGTTTGCACCTTGACTCACTATTGCACTTTTACACAGAACGGGTGTGAAGGATATGCTAAACCTCAAGCACACCATTTTATGTCCAGTTGAACACAATTTGGACAATAAAAGACAAAGCATTGGATTCAAATTGTGACCCATGACCGCAGCCCCATGGGAAACTTGGGGCTTACTTGTTCATACTGAATTTGAATTGCATGGAGCTTTATCACTCCAGATAAGAGAAAGAGTATTTGAAAATTATCTTTGAACTTCCTTTTCCTTTCTTCGGTAATTACCCCTCTAAAGCCAAGGTTCCAACTTTCTTTACCTCATAAAAAGAATATCTGCTAGATTTCAGGGCTAACCTCAGAGACCGTCACCCCGCAATATTACTAAACTTAAAAACAATGAGTCCACGTTGCCTATCGGAGTTCTGGGAGAGAATGAGACCGGCACACAGGAAAGAACTGTGGAGTACCAGCTCCGTGTAGAGAACAGGGATCCCCGAAATTTGTTGAAGTGCTGGACTTCTGTCAATGCCAATGGAATTGACTGACGAAGCTGTAAATGAGTGTACACAAACTAATGGTATTATGTTTTTTAAATAATGTAAGAAAAGTAAAATGAATCCCCAGCCACAGACATACAAATGCTTTTTTGATTTCCATGCTCTTCTGTTTTCAGACTGGTCTGCAGATGCAGACAGCATATTGCACACATCCCACATGAGAAAATGGGATTAACTAACCACAATTAGCAGCTCTTGGAATCATTTCATGAATGTGTTTTGGGGGCATTTCAACAGAAATTTCACACCAGTTATAATGGCAGGCTTTCTCAGTAATAGTGTTTAGTTGGTAAATTCACGCATTCCCAGTGAAAACCTTTAAGCTAATATGCTTGTGTGTACATGACAGGCTGTTGGACTGGTTAATGTAATTGCAACCCGTTGACATTAGCCATAAATGAAGCTCTTAATGGCAAGTTGGAAAGAAAAGTAAATATTTAATAAGTTTTAATCATCTTCATTCATGTTTCCTGGGGATAACTCCATTTCTGACAGATCAGTGTTACAGAATCACAGCATAATAGTGCAGTTTCCTACTTTAGTAATACATTTTGGTTTCATGACTGAAATTCACACTCTCTGAGAGTTCTAATTCTAATCAGCTTCTAACCAAACTGTGCAGTCTTAGTGCTGATGAAAGAAAATAACTGAAATACTATAAAATTATAATGCTAATCATGTAGTAATCACTGTTAGCTTGTTGCTAGGCTTGTATCCCATACATTTTCCCCATTCTATGGAGGTTTTAATTATTCAGCTCATCTTTTCATTTAAAAAAACTAACAAAGTTACTACAAATCCTCTGCGACATAACTGTTTAGCCTTTTCATCTTATTTTCTTTGAAAACATTATTTCAAAAACATTATACCAAATATTTCTCTACACATGTATAACTCGTATTATGTGCCAATATCACCCAAAGTTTGGCATTTTAGTGATGAAGGTGACCTTAAAGACTAACTTCAGTCCAATTATGAGATTTACACATTTCCCGTAAACTATTACGAGTTGAATCAGACCAGGCTGTTTCCTTCACCACTGTCATGGCTGCACTAAGGGCAGTACTGAGGATAAAGTCTCATGGCAACCAGAAACACCATCCCATCATATTTTTTATGAATCTCAGTAAGTACCAATATTAGAATAACTAAGTATTCCAGAAGTGTGCTCATGCCATCCATCCATACTGATGTAGGGTTTTCAAAATAACAGCTGGTATTAAAAGTGCATTTCAATGCAAAATGAAAAGGCAGTTTCAGATTGTCTGCTTCCTGCCTGTTTGCATTTTCAGAAATCTAATGGTGCTAAACTAATATGGTTTCTTAACTAAGAAGGCAACCGTGTATAAAACTAACCAAATCATGATATGGTATATACTAAACTGACTGTTTATTATAAAATTATAATGCTACAATTGAAGACTCAAAGTCTCCTTGTCATGTTTTTTTAATATCTGTACTTATAATAAAGGGTTGCACAGTGGCGCACTGGTTAGCATAGCTGCCATGCAGCTCTGGGGACTTGGGATCAAGTCTGGAGCTGGAGCACTATCTGTGTGGAGTTTGAATGTTCTCCTCCAGTTTGTGTGAGTCCGCTCTGGGTGATATGAAGAAAATGGATTGATGGATGGACATATAACAAATTGGTGTAACTGCTGTCTAAATTTAATCAAAGGTTTCACTATCTATCATAACAAAACATGCCTAAACCCAATACTACTATTAAGAAAAACATTGTTTGTTTCAGAGCACATTGTGTATTTACTGACCTATCTTCGTTAAATGAATTAAGTCAAAAGGCACCTTGAGACCACTGCACGAGTCCCAGTTCAGTCGTACAAATTCTGCATTAAATGTCAATTTTTAAAACAATTTCCAATATACTCATATCTTTTTATATATGAATATATACATAATATCTAATGAAGATAAACATGTATTAACTTTTAAAAAGTATATTAAAACAAAAAATATATTAACATATAGATTAAATACATGAGAATTATTTTAGACCAAGAATACTTCAACTGCATAATATCTAATGAAGATCAACATGTATTAACATTTAAAAGAAAAAAACATTAGTATATAAATGAAATACATGATAATTATTTAAGACCAAGAATACTTCAACTGCGTAATAAATTCATTTTCATCTTAAACATGCAAAATAGGGTCTTCAACTTAAACTGAGGAATAGGTACACATAATGAGAATAGTTGATAAAGCCAATGAGAACTGCTTTTCTCTGGGAAATTAAAAGCTGATCAGAGATTCCTAGAATCCGCAGTGGACTTTAACTGGGCCCTCTGTGTGCTGCAATTGAATGCTGTTGCACTTACTACTGTTCTCATTTAATTTCTGCTGTGGCATTTAATGAAGCCTTGCACCTGTTTAAAGCTTGTGGTGTGCTAAAATGAAAGTCTTAATGAAAGTCACCCTGTTTCATTTGTGTCATGCTGAAACACTCACACACTGCTGCCCTGCAAACGGGGGTGACAGTAGGTGCACAATAATGTCACAAACTTGAGAGGAATATAACAAATTAAAATTGCATAAACAACATCATTTACATTCTTTTAAACGGGACTACATGCATTCATACAAAAACAACAAAGATCATACAGAAATATCTAATAAGCCCTGTGAACTGACCCTGTAATAGGAAAAGCAAATTGTATGCACTTCATTCTGATTTGAGCAAAAAAACCCAGCAGGAAATCCTGCTAAGAAAAAAAACTGATCCAAAAAGGAATAAAATGTGCTAATCCATGGGGCTTCTGTGTCTTACTGCAGAACTCGAGGTGGGAAAGCAACTAACAGATCTCAAACGGTTAACTGTCGCTGTGAAGGCATGTGTCTAATTTAAACTATTTCCATGAAATGCAGACTTGCATTAGGATTTACATGGCCAAGGTCTTTGGAAAGGACACAACCTACATTGCTTAACTGCCCGTTTATGAAATGAATGACATTTGCTCTTTGGCACGTATTCCTTCGCATTCAAAATGTGTTCTCTTTGGATACATATGGAACACTAAAATGAAAGAGAAAGCCAATGAAAAAGTCTTCCAAACCCCCAGATGTACTGCAACATTGTATACATTGCACTGTGCAGAGAGCACCTATTTTTGAGAAGGCCAGCAAGATCCTAATTCTCTGGATAAGCAGCTCAGAAGGTCATTGCTGATAAAACTAAATGAAAAATGCATCACACAAGTATTGTGGGAAGCCGAAATCACCTCTCATATGAGGGACAGTAAAGAGATGATTCAGAGTCTAGATGAAATCATGTTATCATACAGGCAATCTTAACATCCGTTTATGCACAAATATTTTTTACATCAAGGTGGAAGAGTACATGTCATATTGAACACTGTAATGACATCCAGTAAAGTTCACTTCACGATAATGCAGGGGTACACTGGAATTGCTTAGATCTGCAAAGCCAAACAGTGAGAGCCTTTTTTTCTTCTTCAGCAAAAGCTGTTTTCAACATAGATCTTAAATTTACATAAACAATCACAGAAGAAATAAGACAATTTCAAGATAAGCAATATTATTTTGTCTATGGTAAAGATTATTTTTTTAAACAGATATGGTTTGTCATTCATTACATTAAAACAAAAATATTTATCTTATTAATTCCCTTGTGGCCCTTCTGTGTTTAGGCCTGGGCCTGTCTTAAATTACAATGTCATCTCTCGTGCCAAATCATGAACACCAAACTCAGCATTTGATCATTTGATCAGGAGTTTCAGTAATATTGTTATTAATATATTTAGCCATCACCTTTACCCGAGGCTATATACATAAAAAACAATTATTGAATTATAAAAACTATTGTAAATGCAAATGTTATATAGCACAAAACTTTTCAGTACTATATGGCAGACAGAGTATACTTAAAACAGAAAGAAATGATGCTATCAAATAATGGGTTTAGAATTTGTATTTCCCTTTGGGTTTAAAATGTAATCAATTCAGGTTTTGCTTTAATTCTTGCTCTTATCAAGGCTAGTGATCTAGGAAATTAACCTTGTCTTTGTTTTATACCATTCGTGTATTAACTCAAAATATCAAAATATAGTTTTACCTACATGATATCCAAAAAATCTACCATCAAAAACAATGTAAGTGGCTACAATGCTTGTCTGTCAGGATTTGTTTAAACAAAAGTACCTTTTTGTCTGTTTTTTATCCTTTACCTGATAATAATTAATCTACACCTTCCATGAATGCACAAGCACTGCATTGAGCTGCTGCCATTTCACTTGGTATGCATATAAGGCTGTCAATGCTGAAGTTACCTGAAAGTGACACTGAAGTACATCTTGAAGTTGGTGACGTGTAGAGATGCCTGGGTACAGGGCGTACAGACATTCTTACACACCCCAGCCCTTGTTTCAGCTAGCTGGGATGTCATGTTTTTCACAGGTACAGTACATAATTGCTGCTAGTCACAGGTGTGTAACTGTTGTGAATACAAACATACACACCAAATCCCAATGGTGCTAATTTTAACATTTGTACTGTTGCTGTCACTGTAATATTGTGTAACTGAGTTACAGAAAACAACAAACAATTCAAAGCAAATAGAATACACTGAAGGGAATTACTCAGTGAGGCAGGATTATAACTATACTGTCAAAGTGGAGAGTGCATTTAATCCACCAGTTACATTACTATTGCATATATTTCAGCCATTAAAGATATTTTGAAATAGTCACATTGGGTGGTCACTGCTGTTCAATTGGTCAGAAGAAAATGTTTAAGTTTCACAAAGTATATTTTTATTTGCATATCCTGACTAGTTTAATCTAAATGTATCATAATGAACAGCTACGTTATTAACTCCTTCCCAATCCAATTCATGAAAAGAGCTATGGTAATTTGCGCTAATTAGTCATCGAACCGACGGCTCTCTGATGTTTTTAGAAACATTCTGCAGAGTCGCACTAGCTGAGTACAACCTTAATTTGGCAATAGTGTGAGGGAAGCACTGATAGAGAAAAAAACAGCCTATTCCTATCTCAGGTTAACTGGCCATTGTGCACTTAAACTTGGTTGACCTCATTACATAACATAAATGATCTTTATCTAAAAAGGTTACTGTACTATTGTGGAAGCAATGAACGGAAACCCAGCATATTTGCAATTGTTTCAACCATGAAACAATAAGTTGTGTCTGTGGTTAAATTTGTGTTTGGTTGTGCTTTGCCATTCTGATGCACAGGGGCAATAAGGTAAGCTGGCTGTTTATGCAATTCCATTTGAATCATGTGCTGTTATACAACTACATTTTAAATACAGATCAGTTCCAAACACTATCAAGTGTTACATACTTGATGAGCTTAGAGTTGGCAGGGTCGATTTTAATTCACTTTGCATGGTCACTGTACTTAAAACATTCTCATTCCAGTTAAAATGCTTCTGTAACCGTGAGCTACAGTAGGTTAACATGCATTCTTTTGGGGTCTGCGGAAGACAAAAACACAAATGAACCAGTAAAAGCCTAAAGATCGTCAGACAAGCTTGTTGCACATACAGCACGTCGTCTCTTGCATTTACAAAATGAATAAATAAAAACTCAGAACAATGGCCAAACGAGTGGGGGAAGAGGGGAGAATTGCTGCAGGAATATCCTTACTTAAATGCAGTCTACCTATTTCATATCTCCTGTCTTCTGATTGGTGTAACTTGTAATTAGTCTTTGCCTGCAGTTACACTGTGCTCGGAAATTGAAGGTGGGGACAAAGACGATCTGTAAGATTTCTTATTACCTGACAAGTTGGAACCCGAAAGGCTACACTTAGCCCATTAAAGATTTTTCACAGTGACATTTCAGAGCAGCTGCAGAGATGTGGACCACCTTGCCATTTACCATTTGCAGGGCATCAATTTAGAGAGAGGGGCCACTGGGAAGAGCCAAATACAAATGGATTTCATTCACTGAGGTGAACTGTACAATGCTGATAAATGCACTTCCTTGAATGTCAGCAAATGTCACTTGAGAAGCCATTTGCTGTTGCTTTAATAGCTTCCCAAACTTACAAAGAGAAGGGAAAATAGGAGGAGAGAGAGAGAGAGTAAGAGAGAAAGACTGATGGGGGGCAGAAAAAGCAAATGAGAGAATGGGCTGGGCCACATAGTCACTTCCACATGAATAAGCAATAAGCCGTTTGAGAAGCTTCAGTCAAAAAGCAGTTAAACTTGATAGATGAAGCTGTTTAAACTACTCCTGGCAAAAAGAATGCCTTAAAAAAGTTCAGAACAGTTTAGAAAGAAAAATGCCACTTCCGAATGTGATAAAACTCTCTCCTCCCCCCTTCTCCTCTACTAATTATAGCTCCATTCTAATTAAGAAAGGCTAGGCCAGGTCTCTGTCACACAATCTACAAAGCAAACAATATCATACAATTAAGCAGCATGTTGAAACAATAATGTGAAACACATAGGTTTAAATCAACGTGGCGGAAAAATCCCCATTCATGCAAAATGAGCTTGTATTACTATACATGTCCTGCCCGCATTAAAGTTACGCATCATCCCTTTCATCTACATGGAATAGAATATACTCGTGTGCCTTTCCCTTTCTATGTGAAAAATTATCACATAAAACCATGGCTGTTCCTAAAATAGTCATTAGTTTAACAGAATTTCTCAATTTTCAGGGAAAAAACAAGGGCAGTTTGGCCTACTTCACACAACAGATTTCTAAGTGAGCCAGGTGCCCTTTCAGCTTAAAGGTGACTATAGAAGAGGTTATAGAAGACTTGTGAGGTGTAGAATGTAGGAATTAAGGCTATTTATTCTTAAATTGATTAAGAATGAGTGTGTTATAGCAATTAAATCTTTTAGATTTTACTAATGTGAGATGAAACTGTTGTGAATCCGCTTGTACAGACAATTGTACATCTCACTGCCACAGACATTTGCAGACATAAGACTGAAAAAGACCATTGAATAACAGATGAGGTGTGTTAAATAATAATCTCAATGAAATACCCTGATGATGGGCACTTACAAGGGCGGTTTAATGGACTCGCTAATTGTCACATCGTGGGATATGAACAGTCAAAGGCTGAGGACGTCCTCATGTAACTCTGAAAACCTCACATGATGCAAAGTCTTGCAAAACAGGACAAGAGGTTTTGAACCCTTGTGATTTAATTAAATGCTAAAATTCACAACCAAAAAGTTCAGTGATCATCTTCTCCAATTCCTCAGAGTTACGAGTTCAAGGCAATTACACAGGTCCATAAGAGACTCTGGTACTGCTAAGGTGATTAAAACTTGGTTTAAGTCCTGGCATTTTGCTTCAGCTTTTAATGCATAATATGATTTTACTCTTGATTCGTTTTTTGGAGTCAATTTATAGTGCCTTTGTTTCCTCTTTTTTTCCTATTTATGTGTATTAGATGAGTTTTGTAGTTTTGTCATGTACTCCAGAATTTAAAAAACTGGATTCGTTATTTTTATTATTGCCATCATCTTATTACCAAATGTGCTTCAAAAGAATTCCATTGTCAATTTCCACTTTCCTGTTTACCATTCTTTTTAACACCCAAAGTGTATTTTGAGCTGAACTAGTTTGCATTCAGTTTCTTCTTTTAAACAAAAACCCTGCTTGTGCTTTAGCAAAAAGAAATGAAGATCACTAGTCCAAATACGGATTGAAAAATGTGTCAATTAAGCAGCCTTGACAGCATCTTTTTCCTGTCATGTCCTCTTTCATTGTGAGGACACAGCTGGAACTTTTACCTGTTGAAATCAACATACACTCCTACTGCTCAATATCCACACTCAGACATCTAACAAGGCTATACCTAAGGGAAATAACAGACATCTGTAGTGGAATAGAAGCCTTGAGCTATAAGAAACTCTGACAAGACTGAAGTTGTGCTCGTAGGCATCGCTTTAGAAGGAGATAGCATTGCACTGGAATGAGTGAGACAGTCAGCTAAAGCAGAAGGGATCTTACACTTAAGGCACGCTTAAAGGTACTTAAATGAAATTGAAACAACTTTGTCATGCTCGTTATGAAAGATTCTTAAATGTCAGATGAGTTGCTGATAGAGCCATGTTTTCTTAAGGTTCTCATTGGGCGCAGGCCCAAAACTTCTACACCACCTTATGCCTTTAGCAAAGTGAACGAGGACAGCTGACATCACTGTTATAATCCGTATTTTCAGTAGTTGCTAAGGTTACAAATTACCTTTGGTGTTCATAGCCGGTTCTTCTGTAACACTCAACTAATCCTTTTATGGAATTTATATTTCATTTAGGATTATTGTACCAGATACAGGATTAAATACTCCGTACATTTGTTTTGTAGGGTATGTTTTTTTTTGTAGAAAAGGAAACCTGAATATCAAGTTCCAGGACCATTCTATTTACCATCATGTTAATTGTTTCTCAACAGGCATTGCTATAAAATCACACACTATTGTTGAAAAGCATTACAGACAATTGTTAAAATGAAGTTTGGGGGCTGTAATAGTATATGACTGGGTTATCATCGTGTAAACAATTCAAAAGATTAAGAGTGGATCATTGTATAGCAATTCAGACAAGCCAATATTTTTATAGAATGAAAACAAAAGGACTTGTTTTTTTAACAAATGATGCAGCATATGGAAAGATTGGTTTTGTCTGAAATACCGTGCAGCTAAACTCTACACACAGAGTTCTGACGTTGAACATTAAGGATGACAAAGAACTGCAGTAAATTTCAATTCTTCGAGAGCCAATTGGTAAAGCAGTGTGAAGCTGCCTCGATCATCTTGACCAACAAAAGGCTCTAGTAGAAAATGGACTTACCTCTTCAAGGTGCTCTCATCCAACGCAGCAGGAAACTGGCAGTACCTTTAAAGCCAATACACGATGCCTGTATGTTCCCTTTAAAAGTCAGGGCAGCAACCGTCAGTGGCTCAAAACAATGTGAGTAACATTAAAATGAATTTTTATTGTCGCTTAATTTTATACACCTTGTCTTCCAGACTTTACTTTATTGGACTTACAGTGTCCCACTTAAGTCTTTTTACAAGAACATTTTTAATGCAATATCATAAAGAAGATATCCACACAAGTTCCCTACACAGGACTGGTGTTCCTTAAATACGGCACATCTTGAAGACTGGAGAAATCATTGTAACACTTGAGCCAGTTCTCCACCAATCACACAGATGCGAGACAGTAAACGCACGCTACTCAGATGTGTTATATTATTTTTTGTTTAGGAAGGAAAAGAGGCAGAAATGAAAAGACAGCTAATGTACTTATTTTGTCTTGCAGGGTGGCATTGACTCAGTACTCAATTTATAAAACAAACAAGCTTGAATAAAATATTTTAATTCATATAAATGCTGTACAAGGTATTGTAATCCGCCAAGCCACATTGTCTTTTCAAAACCTGAAATAAACAGTGTTAAATAAACACAGGCAATTTCTTTGAGAAAAAAAATACACCACCATTAATTCAAATTAAACAAGCAAACCACCTCTTCCTTGTTGAAACCCAGACTTGTCTGTTATTCACACGGCTTAAACAGATGTAATAAGGCTAATTGTGTTAATATCCAGCCAGATGGATTGCTTATCACTTGGCCACTAGAGATACATTCTGGGCCTGGAATCTGTCTGGCTCCATTTTGGATCAGAAAAATCACTCAGAAAAATATAATTTAGAAACAGTTGTAATTTACCCAAATATTTAATTACACGTTAATTATACTGACTATTGTAGAACGCATACAATACTTCACACTCGGAAAACATTGAAGTTCTGTCTTTGCCAGGAGATGTCTTTATTTACATCTACACTGTGCACTTCAAACACAAAAAAAATATAATGCAACATTACAAAAATGTGTAAAAGTACAGTACTTATGTGGTAGACATTACACTGTTATCAAATATACTAAAACAATAAAATTGCCTTTAACCAGGGCTGAATGCGCTTCTTCTGTGAAATAAGAAGTCTGGCTGTCAAATTATGCTTAAAAAACTAGTAGAAAAAAAAACTGTATTCTATTATCATGAAGAGAGGAAAGTGTATCTTTTTCTGTATGTGATTAAAGCATGTACAGTATAATAGTATAATCCAGACAGTATTGACTACAGTTCCCCATTACTTACCAATAAAGATCAAAACCAAATGTAAAGTTAGATTAAGATTTATCTTACAAAAAGTACCAGTCAAGAGGCTTCTTTGTCAAGCTAAGAGTTAGTTCAAGATTTTGTTCCACTGAAAACCTTTCATAAATGTAAGTGTTGCGATCAGAGACGGATTTTCAGTCATTCACACATGAAGATATTCAACTAGACACTAGCTGACTGTTGAAAGTGAGAAGCAGTAAAAAAAAAAACTCTTTTTCTTCTGCACCTCTAGTGTTGACGATGGGAATCACTCAGAGAAAACAGGCTGTGGCCCAGGAGAAAAAAAAGTAGGAAAAATTAAGATACATTTTCAAAGTAGGAGTGACAAGACATTATTAATTGGCAAAAAAAAAATACCAGACACTGATGCAATTCCTCAGCAATACTGAAAAAGAAACAGTATTACTAGTTTGACTCGCATGCCTTAGACTGAAAAAAATAATTTGTTTGTCCAGTGAATAACCTGATAGGAATAATTTTTTATTTGTTTTCTGTTCTACATTAGACAATTACAAACACTATAACGTATAGAGGTCAAAATATTTATAAATTAATGATACGCAACTTCAATGTTGTTTTTATTTAGCTGAAAAACGATTTAGGCTTTGCTTTATGATTTACTTTTCTTTGTTGCCCTTTATGTAAACAGAACAAGGGTGTCACTGTACAAACAGAGGCAATTTTCATTGTAAAAGAGATTCAATTAGAGCACTGGAATTATCTGAGATCCAGGCAACATGTCTAAACCACAAACTGTAGCATCATGCATCACAATCAGCATTATGACCATATACAAAGGAAACATTACTGGCAGGTATAATGATGTCAGTACTAAATAAGTTTCCTTAAAAAAGTAACAAAAAAAATCTCCCAACCACAAATTCTGGTGTCTGTTGTTTTTGTTTTCAGCTAATTTATTGATTTAACCTATATCCAGATGTAATTAATTATTTACTAATAAGACATTTTGGAATTATTTCAGCTTTGCACCTGTAAGAGGTTTTCAATGCATCTAGAGAGATTCATAAATGAAGGCAATGTTTTAAGCAGCAGAAAGCAATCTAAAATATCTTGTCAATCACGTTAATATTTCCATTATGGACCAAGTCTTACCAGACTGGGAGGCCCTGACATAAACTACCTCCTATCAGCTTACAGTTTAAAATGGGAGGTAACAGCCTGTGTGTGCTCTTTAAGTGTCCGTTGGCATTTGTGCTACCATTATTTTTATTTATTATGTTTTACTGCAACACATTTTATAGATTTATTAAATCAGTACAATTAATTTCTGTCTATAAAAGCAGCGAATGGGAATTGGATATACAGCCACGCATGCTTGGAAATCTGAGATTTATTTTAATTCTACTCTGCCAATAGTTTGGTCATTCAGGGTAAAAATAGAAGGCAGTTTCTAAGTCAAATACAAAAGAATTCTCACCCACAGTCTAGGAAGGTACAGAGAATATAACAAACCTCTGGGCCATGACGTGGTGATATTATTTGTTTTCCTGTTTGGGACGATTTAATAAAACTAGAAAAACAAACAGTGGGAAGACTGGTAGGCACGGCTGGGAGAAAGCCGCTATGAAATAGCTGGACACATCCTCTTTTAGGAAGGAAAGGGATTTTCTGGAGAAAGCAAACAAAAGATATCAACAGCCGTTTTAACCCAATGGTGAACCAACGACCCTCTAGACACCCTCATCAGACTTACTTCCAATAACTTCCCATTACCTTTACACGACACTTAGCCGAGCCCTGCACCTCTCCGCCAGGAGCAGATGTCAAGAGCTAACAATCAGATGATGATCTCCAAGAGTTATTTAGGGAATATGTCCTGCTAAATGAAAGACGGAGATTCGGCGTATAATAGAATACGTGGAGTTGCGAGACCTCTTGCTGTCAGCCTGTTCACAATGCATTGAGGGAATAAATGATCATTTATTCCAGAGGCTAATCGCACACAGTCTGTACCAAAAGTCAAACCCCGTACACATCATCAGCATTTCTGTAATTGGCCAATATTCATCGATGCTAGGACACTGAATGGAAAACATCTGTAGAAACAATACCTTCGTTTTCAAAACTACTATTATTCTTCAGATGAAGTAGATGTGTTGATGTGTTAATCGATAGTTTTCTTGTTGAGTCCCAGAGGTCTGCTAACTGACTTTACGCATTACGGGTAATTAATGCATAATGAGGGATAGTGGACGCAAGTGAAAGTCAGATTTCATTAAAGTAAAGGTTTAAATTAGCATCGTTGGCTAATGAAACACCAGGAGGCGACTGTTACAAACAGCTGTCCTTCATAAATCTTTCATTTCACAGTCAGATAATGCGTCTCTCCACCTTCTCAGTTATTCACACATAAACATTTTTAAGACGTTTTGACATCTGCTTGAGTGTCTCCTATTAATTTAGGAACCACGGTAGTTAAATATGAATGAGCTTTATTTAGTCAATGCGTCTTTAAACATTACAGCCCATAATCCTAGAGCGCTGAATATGTACAATATTATGCCGTCATTTCCACATTATTGGAAATGTTTGTACCTTAAACTGTCAATATCATAACCATGACCAAAATACTGCCCACTTAGACTATTTTTATCCTTTGATATACAATGCCGTGAAATTCTCTAGACAGTTTGATTTAAATGACATTTCACCTTAAACACCACATTGCACATACCAATGATACATTAGTATAAATTGCCAAGAACATGAAGGCGACCTCAAAACTTTAGATATATCATTACTGAACCACACGCTAATGATCAGCGATGACTTACTGCTGTTACAGAACTGACAAGTCCATCCTGATCCCCAGATGAACCTGTTGAAAGCTGTTAAATCTAGTCTATCTTTAATGTACACAATAAACAGTAAATAATTTTAGAAATCATAAAGTTTATATGTCCTATATATAAATGCATTTGCGTATGTTTAATGCAAACATACATATATTTAATTAACATTGAACTTCTTGAAATCACTATTTCACAGTTTTTGTCACGTTTATCATCCTTTATTACTGTACATATCCCTTTGTCCAAGATAAAAAGAAAGTTGACTATGAAACAGTTTTCAACATATTATTTCTGTATTTAAGCTATTTTTATGTGTGAAAATGTAGAAATAACCATTTGAAACCGTAGTAAAAATTAAATGAAATAACTTTCGTGAAATAATACATACACTTTCATATAAAATATTTTAGTTAATAACTAGGTTTTATTGTATTGAGGTAATGGTGGTTCATATTTACCTTATATGTAGTAACTGCAGATGAAAAAAAAAACGTCCGTAAGAAAACAAATCATAATTCATTAGGGCATTTTACAAATAATTGTAAGTTATCCTTAAACTGACGTTGAACACATGAATTTGAAAATCGTGTAACACAACGTAATACATAAAACTAAAATAAGCAAATGGTGATCACTAATCACCTGACTCACATTTGGAAATTCTGCAATTATTTAACAAGTCAACATTTTAGCCTACATTTGTTAAAGTAATTGATTATTGAGCAAACAATATCAATTTGTAATTTGGATTACATTGAACTTTAATAAATATACTCTGGAGTAGTTTACTAGATAGCTTTACTAATGAATATTGTTTACTATGAATACAATATTTAACAAATACATTACATTTAATATATACATAGATATACGTCTTTAAAGTTATTCAGATAACTTTATATTTGATTTTAATGCTATTTTATATATTCTTTTTATTTGAATTAAGTTAAGGTTTGCATTGTAATTTAACTTCACCTGAATCCTAAACATATTTTGTGCAGTTTTTAGTTTTATTTGCGGTTATATTTTGAAAAGTGTTCATAAGAATTCTTGAGTGGCGACTGGAGAAAAATAACTAAAATAAATTAAATATTTTACTTAGAGTAAAAGCAGGAGTATAATTTGAAAGAATACGATCGGGCTAAGGAGTTTTTTTTAATGGTATTAATAAAAGGATTATGAAAATGAAACGTAAGATGTTAGAGTAATTGCTTTTATGCACATAATTCGACTATGATAATAATCCCAAAGCTGTTTTTATGTTAAATATGAAAACAATATGTATCTACACTTTGGCCTTTCCCTCCTCCTTGTTTAGAACACAGGTCAAGATTGTCCAAATAGTTCAAAATACGTCAAAAAAGTCGAAAACCTTCCGGCTTTCGTGAGCCGTAGACCAAAACTTTGGAGAAGTTCATTCTTTTGTTTCTTCGCTTCCTGGCGGTAATCCCCCTTCTTAAAAAAGAACATTTGAAAATGGACAAGACATTGCGTGCCTAGCGAACTATACGACCTCCAGCAAAATAATACATAAAACCTTGAAAAACCCTGAGGCAGTTTGTTGTTGTTGCTTTGTTAAAATGTTTGTCCAACATATATTACGTGTTTTATACGTATATTTATCTTTAAAACTCACTTGCTTGGCCTATGGATTGAAAAAAAAAACATAAAATCGTAAAGGACACTTTCGTATTTTCCTGTAACGTTTTTGGAGAAGTACCAACCTAAGTGCAATTCTGTCGTTATTATTAATAAGCTTAATAATGTTGTTGTTGATGCTGACGGTGCCTTGAATTTCAGAGTGAAACGGTCAATGGAAATGAACAAAACCACAGAAAGTTAAGAGAATAACATTGCTTATCGAAGTTTTTAAAGGATTGATCTCCGAAGTATTAAATATGACGGATTGTGTTCAAAATTCTAGTTAAAAGAAAATGGTATTTTTTGAAGAAAATAAAGCGCACTTTTTCTAAATCACCCAGAAAAGAAAACGGAAAGCCCACCTTTTTTTACAGAAAGTGTTACAAAGTGTTAACAAACAGAAAGTGTTAACAAATAAATATTTATTATAACACAGCATTTAATGAATATCACATCCAATTAAATTTGATTCAGTTTTGTAAGAGCTAACTTTATAATGACAGTTTGATGACAACATTTATTGTCCATAAATACATCGTTATATTCCAATATATTGCTTGTGGTAGAGTGAGGATACTGAAAAACAATCAAGATAATATAAAGCAAAAGAAAGCAAGATGATGTTGCAATCAGCATTACTGTATATTTTCAAACAGGGCCAGACAAAGATGCACACAAATCTTTACAACAAGGGTTTTCTGGTATTGTTAATGTCCTGTGTCTGTTTACTACTTTCACTACAAAACTGTACCGTGAACAACACTGCATTCTTTTCAACACATTTTCGAACATGGTAATGATTATTGTGTTACGTACTTTATCAAATTATATTATACTAATGTGCTGCTTTTATTGATTGAAAAAATGATCATTCTCAAAACATTTTCCAGAAGAGAGAAACCCAGTTAATAATCCCATACACAAATGTTTGATCCTGTCACAGACGTACGCAACGTTGCTCTGTTTTAACAAATTATCATTTTATTACTGTTCGTACGTTTGTGCAAAACGGTATTCACATTTTGTAATTACGGTGTTATCGTTTGTTGTTCAAACATGGTTTTTGACTTTTGATTTAAAAGGAAGGGCAATGTTAGATGGTGCGTTAGTACCTGTTGATTAGTGAGCAGCCTGGAAGCTTCCATTTCCCTCAGTGATGGAGAGAAGCAAGCGGGTCTTGTACCTGTCACTGCAATGCAACCCGGTGTCTTTCCTTGTGGTCTCCAGACATCCTCTATTGATTATGCCAGGCAAAAGGGGCAAAAGACGAAAATTATATTCGACAGATGCTGCTCATTCGTGAGTAACAAGTTCAGTGGATGCTGTATCTTTCGCCATTATCCTGTAAGTTAATATCGAGTTACAATAACTGTCTAAATATTAAAATCTATTTATAGGCGATGGATAGCCATGACCCGTTCCGCTGACCTCCAGTCATTGTTAACTGCTAAAGAAAAAAAAAATGAAGGACAGAGTGGGCAGGTTCCATTGGGTCCCGTACTAAAAAAAACAGATTGGACAGCAATATAAAGTAAAACATGACTCTTGGCATTAAAGGGCATAATTACCTCTATAGCTGTTTCATGAAAACGCAGAAGAATGCATTGTGTGAGTGAATGTCTGCTTATTGTACAGTATTCTTTATTACACCTGTGGGGCAGTTTCCAAGGCGATTCAAACTACTTAGAATTAAAAAAAAGTTTGTTTTGTATCAGAACTGACTACATTCTTCGTTGTCACGTGTCACTTGAAATATTATCGTACATATATGGTTTATAATATTGCTCTGCAGAAACTCGTTTTTTTCTGGTCCTTAAACAGGAAAAATAAATCGTTGAAAACAATTAGCAGGGAATTCAGTTTTAACTCATACTTTATTTGTATATAAATCAACTATACATTTTAGACCGCTAATTGTGTCGCATTAACCGATATATATATATTAGTAACTACAAGATAGGTCAAAATCTTCCTGTTTGAAGTTTCAGTTTCTTAGGTGCAACGCAGTCACAGAACCCTAAACGAAATGTTTGATTCAGCCATGCTACATCAACTAAAACCTAATGTTATATATTAACTGTGTATTATTAGACAGACAATGTATTAATTTCTCCATTGCTTAATTCATTGCTGTTCTGCAACATTCGATCATTCTCAGACCCCAGTATCAGCAGGTTGCCTGCTGTGGGTCCTATGCTTTCCAAACCGACGTCCCTGCTCTCTCTCTCTCTGAATATGCTCCACTGAGCAAGAGTTACAGTGGAGCCGATATTTATAGACGACCTTCAGGTGTAACTATGAAAGACACCCAGATGTTAAGAACAAATATCTGATTTGTCCGTGAAATGACACTCAACGTTTACATCTCTTTTTCTGTTGGAAACAAACGAACAGTACAGTTTGAGTTATGGTAGCACAAGTGTTTTGTCATGGACAATAACAAATATAAGTCTACTGCGATTTACGGTGTGCTATAGCTATAGCCACATTGTCGTCCACATAACACAATGGACCGGGTCAGCCGGAAAAAGACACCCTGTTTTGAATTTTCTGGTTATGACTGAAACCGAAGAAAGAAAATCAATATATCTAACAGTGGAAATGGATTACAAAACTGATGTTCTTTCTGAAGTACCACAAAGAGTACCCGTGGTACCTAGCAGAGCATTTAAACAAGACAAGATGCTCAGCTCTCCTTAGCTATTGGCCTTATGTGTCATTATCCATTTAATGGTTTCGTACGTAGCAATCTGACTTTTTTTTAGAAAATGTATTTTCATGTACTTTGATAGGACACATAACATATAAGCCTTTAGATAGTCACCCAACGAAGAGGCGTGTACGATTCTTTAGTAATGCATTGCTACAGTCTGAGCCTGGGCTACAGTAACATTCTGCGTTTTCCTTACGATGGGATATATGTGATTTTGCAAATAAATTGTGATATATGGTTTTAGCACTAATGCCTTAGGCGCCTAAAGCCATGCGTTAAAAAAACTCACAAAGCATTACAATTTGGATTTTTATTTGTTACACTTTTATTGTAATATTTCATTACTATCATCGTCACTAGTAACCATGTTCATTGCTGTGCTTAAAACTGAATGCTAAACAGAATTTCAGATCATGCCATTGCTGGAGGTGACTATTAGGCGGTTTATTTCGTGTGATCTGGGTAGTTCATGGCAAGATACAGAGCCTTGTACAATGACTTCCAGACTGATCACACAGAGTGTAGCGCGAACTTTCATGTTTGTTTGTTTGTTTGTTTGTTTTTATCCAACACTTTACTTATTTGTGTATACGGGTATATGCAATTCTTGAGGTGTGGAATAATGATAAATTATACGAATATTAATTGCAGCAAAGCTTGTTGACAGCTCAAGTATTAGAATTCAGAGGTAGGGATTAATTGTACCGAGCAGAACTGGTCAGGCCTTTTCTGAACTTGTGCTCAGTAATTACAATATCTCCACCTCTGACATCTGCCCCGCTTCCAAGCGAAGCACTTGTAACGAAGTTTGACAGAATAGACTTGAACACTCCTAACATTATCCGCCAAAACTGAGTGGTGCGTGTGACTACGAAGCCATTGCTAAAGTCAACAGTAATAATAGCTTGGTCAAAAATGAATAACTGTTAATATTGTTAACAGTTATTCTGTATTATCTCACTCTTCTACACAGTCTTATATAATCTTATATAATCTCATCAAAAACCTTTATAATCCTGCCTTTTATCATATGAATAAACCTTTCCCTTTGTATGGAAATAAAACTAATAAGGAAAATGTGACATGAAATTATTTCACCGTGTATCAAAGACTCACGGAATATATTGATGTTGTTGGACAATCATGTGATTTAATCTGGGGCGTGAGCAATATATCCGTTACATTAATTTTACATTAGGCATTATACCCAGGTACCTGGAAAAAGAGCCATCGACTCAACACAGCATCTAACCACGGCAAGATAAGTCGCCACACTGCTTATCACCGAAGTACTGCTTCAAAAGTAGATTTTAGAGTCATTTGTTTCCAGTTTGGAGAACAGGGAGTGAATAAGAAGGGGTCGAATTCAGACCAATTCTACCAGTCCGATACACAGATAAGGAATGTCACGTTTGTTTAAAGAAAATAAACTAATCTGGTCGGGTTTATGATTATGCGCACTAAAGACGACAGGATGCACGTTCTGCCAAAAAGTGTTATTATACATCAGATAAAACAAATGAGCTTCATGTAGCTTTATTAATGAGGCTTACATATTATTTCTGAAAACCACGCCGGTTCCAGACATGTGTGCTGAAATGATCCAAACAGTGCTCATGGTCTGAAAATAATCAACATGTTTCAAATAAAAAACGAGATTCTATGTCAAAATTATGTGATTAAAAACAGCAGCAATAAAAATATAATTTATATTTTCTCTACTTGGCTTGCTGCTTATCGTATAAGAAGCGTCAACAAACATATTTAAAGATTTGATCATTGTGATACCTTTAATCTTGACCGCTAACCGGAGTCTACACAATAATCATTGTTTACTGAAAAAAAAAAATATATGTAGCCGGTATATGTACACATACAAACGCTATTTAATTGCAAGGGGAAATTAAAATGGAAACGATTCGTCTGTAGCTTATACATTTTGTGCAAGACGGAGAATTAGAAACGCCCTTGAAACAAGCGCAAGTCAATCAGAGAACACCTCGAAATGAGAACTATTATCCTGACGAGAAGCGGGGTTAAAAAATCCACAGACTAAGAAATTACTGTGTATACATTAGCATAAGGGTACACTATTTTATTACAGTTAGTATTAGCAAGATTGCTATTTACTCTGTGTGCTAATCCGTGAGGCTAAAACCTTTCGCTTGACTGCCTCCTCGTCTGCCGTATGCATCAGGGCCCGTGGAAATCAATGCATGAGACTGCATAAAGGCCATTAATATAATCGCGTACAGTCCACCCTATGGCAGCTGTAATTCTGCTGACCGAACGATATGACTGTCTCTCTTTCCATTCTGAAAACGTTCCACATTTATCCAAATAAACTCGCGAGAGTGTCAAGTTATCATATAGTAAAAACGGGCTGGTGTTAATATACCAACAGATTAATTAACGCTGCCACTGAATGAAACGCGCTCTAGTTTAGCTAGACTGCCCTTTTGAGCGCCCGCGCTGTGGCTTGCAGGAAGAAGAAAAAGAAGAAAAAAAAATAAAACAAACCTTTTATGCTCGCCTGCGTCTCCCTTGGGGAGGTCCATACATTTGTTTCGAATAATTTACTTTAAGAACTGAAAAGACTAATTGATTTTTAAGTGCTAGCCCAGTGGGAGAAAAGGGGGGGCAGCTTAGAAGTCGTATAGGCAAATGTGAAGGTTTACCTGGATAAACCAGCAATGAAGCGTTGTTAATTTGGCACAAATCGCACTGGGCATCTGTAAAAAAAAAGGCAACTCTGGGGAGCATTTATTTAGCAGCAGTTAAGTGAACTTTTCGTGACTACAGCAGACTGAGATGTCAAAGCCGACTGACCAAATAATACATGATAGCGCCGTATGATATTATACTGTGTGAAATGTCTTTCACAGCCCACCCCCCCCCCAACACACACACCACCCCCTCTCTCACTGAGTTACATTGGTGCACCCCTCCCCCAAAACAGAATCATCACCGGGGAGTTTCGCATTTTAACCCAGTACCAGTGCTTCTCTGTGGAACCGGAAAAAAGAGGGCCTGCAGTTTCAGTCTCCCGGTTCCATTCAGAGAAGAAGCTTCGAATGGATTCATTAGAAGTAACGAGTTGACATAAGGTAAATCTTACATTGAGGCGCCATTCTTTCTGTCCGCGGAGCGCCCTCATTAACTGTCGCTAACAAGCCGTGCAAATACACTGATTGGACAGCTTTCGTATAACTCTCCGGACTTAGCAGGATGCCCACTTAATGAGACCACACAAAAAAAGTAGAAAACTTCATTTTTTTTTTTTACAGAAAGATGGAAAGAGTGGAACTTTGCCGCAACAGATAAACTTTGTTTAAACAGGGTTTTGTGAGAATAATATAATTGCGCGAAATCATTCAACGTGTAAAGTAAAAGGTGTTTTAATCCGTTCTTATAGTAAGGTGATTATTGGGGAAAAAATACGAATGTCCAAACGCTGTCTTTCAATAAAAAACAGTGAAATTTTATCTTGAAAATTGAAGCTATTAAATGCCTGTTTAACAGCACCGGTCTTCTTCTGGTAAAGAAAAACTAAACGTAGCATAAGTTTCCTTCATTGTATACTAAGTACATTTTCCCGTTATTAGCAATTGTGAAAACCGATGGCGAAGACCGTTTGTTGAGGTCCGAGAATGATTTATTGTTATAAGGACCTTTGCCTTTCAAAAATATTTTGATCCATATCTTCCCTAAGCAATAATGGATCACAATAAAATTACGCGTGATTGGATTTCGCTAATACGCCTCTCCGCACGAAAAACAAAAACTAATAAAAATACTAAAGCGTTTAAGTCGGTCGCTGAGAAGTTGCAATGATATCTTGCCACACCGATCCACATATTATTGCTGGGAAAATGAATTAATCAAGGCTGTTTGGACAGGATAAATGATGTCTACATCGCAGTGTGCGGTTCCACAGAAGGTATAAAAATGTCATACTTCGGTCGTTTGAAACCCACTGAACGACTGAAACTTGGTTTACCGTGGAGCTTAATACACAAGAGAAGCTAAGCAAATAAAGACTGTCATATGCGCCCCGTCCTGACAGCAATACAAAGCTACAAGCAACACCAATCTATGAGGATCCTAGAAGACCGAACTCTAGAATGTAACCTACCTCGGAGTGCACAGCGGATCATCGCAAGGAAAATAAAGACATAATGG
The DNA here is from genome assembly GCF_059453375.1 of Lepisosteus platostomus. Taxonomy (NCBI): domain Eukaryota; kingdom Metazoa; phylum Chordata; class Actinopteri; order Semionotiformes; family Lepisosteidae; genus Lepisosteus; species Lepisosteus platostomus. Next base: position 18,124,681 of record NC_142627.1, on the reverse strand, counting down.
TTGTTATTTGATTATAAAAGCACCGGCGGAGAATGTGGTCTTTTACGTTTTTAACTTTTTTTGTAATTCAAGCAATGAACCCCTTCTTTTAAACAACTTTGAAGTACCGCTTCAGATGCTGTCAGGTAGACTCGACCGTCCTGTCTTCAATACCAAATGATAACCCGTGCGCACTTCACATAAAAATATAATTTATTCAAAATATATATCGTACAGCCCCTTTCAAGTGGCACACCGAGCACTCGAAGAGTCGGAAAATATTTTATTTCTCTTTAAATCTATGTAAACACTGACAGATAATTACATCGCAACAGGGGACGGGCTCTACGCCTGCCTATAATAAACTTACAGGATCCGGAAAGGATTTCCACTTCGGTACTCAGATACTCTTCTCCTGTAACGTAGCAATCTTTTCTCCGGACGGTTTCTCTTCAGTGAAATGATTTTTGTCCAGCGCCTTCCATTCATTGTCAGAGTGGAGACTTGAAAAAAAATCTTGCCCTATTTTTCTTTTTTTTTTTATTTCGGACTGAAGGCAAATATGTTAGAGCACATATATGTGTGGGTTCCCACAAGAAGCCTGCCAAGCAGTTTCATTGACCGCTGCCTCAGCGGGCAGTCGTTGTCTTCAAAAATCCATTTACACCCGGTCCTGCTCACACAAAGCTTGAGTGCCAATAATTATCTGCTCGTACCTTTAAGGATAAGGGAATTTGCCTCTAACCGGTTCAGAAAGGAACTTAAAACCACCGAGTATCCCAAAGTACGCAACATTTAATTTCGAATATCCGCATTCTTCTCATTCTTTGATAAGAGATTACCGTATGATCTTTTTTTTTCCAAGTACCTCTTTACGAAGCAAAACACTTTCGTTAGTGGCTGACAGACACCGTATGACGTTTTACAGTTTTCTTGATTTCCGAAATATTGCAGATGAGGATCCTGAAAATGTTGATGCAGACATCACAGAACCAAGCAGGGCTTACGAATGTGACGTTTGGTAGCGTTTTGAAACCCAGACTACAGAACATTTTCGTTCTCTCTCTGACTGGTTATTTCTGCCTTTCGTGTCAAAATGATAAAAACAATAATTCAAATAGAAAACACGGAACCTCTGAAATACTGCTGTACTGAACAATAAATCTATAGCTACGAAGCCGGGTCAAGGTCAATTAATACATCTTGTACCACATTAATGTTACTGTTAACTTAGTCGTGTATTGTAAAGACAGAAGCGGACAGCACAGTAAATAAACAAAGATCGACCTAATGATTTGTCTGAATTGAATAGCGCGTCTCCCGCTGGTTACAGTTAAGGAGGGAGCATTCCAAGCTTGCGGATAAGCAGACAATCAAACCAGGTGAATAAACTTGTTTAGGGGTGTTAATTACATGCTTAACGCAAACAAAAGGCTGTGTACAAGAATGTTATTTACCACGGGTTTTCAAACAGCGGACTTACGTTTCAGCGCACGATTTCTGTTGTAATTACCCCGAAATTGAGCCTACAACGTGACTCTTATAAAATTAAACACTTCCACACACACACACATATATGTCATATAGATAACCACACACACATACACATGTAGATATATTAAGTTTTAAGGAACGAAATTCAAAACACCAAAAAGGCCTCACCAACATTGTAGTATAAGTTACTGAAAAACAGGAGGTATGGAAGTACTTTGTGTAACTTCCATTGCAGGAACCTTTGCAAAAGGACCTATTCAAACGCCGATTGGAATTACCTCACGGAGTCCGGTGTGACAGGAGCTCACACGGCGAGGATCCGTACCTCTCTCCACCCTCACTAACACCGCAGCATGCAGATCTCGACAACTGCGCATAGTTTTCGTTACTAAGTATGGCGTTATTACTATACTAGTTATTATTGTTTACAATTCCACGCAGTGTATACATATATTTCATTCATACATGCTTAGTTTTCGGTTTGTCGAATTTGGCACTAGGCTGGTTCCGTGCATTAGCAGAAATCTGCCTAAGAATGTAGAAAAAAAAATCTAAAACGTTTTGAATTCCTCAATGATTTTTGTGGAAAGGCGGCTTAGGATAATTATTTCAGCTTTATTGAGGGCAGATTAGTTGAAGTCTCGATGCCCTGTTTCAATACGCCTTGTATATGCCTTTACAATGTATGTATTGTTCGCTACTGTGTGTGAACTCATTCAAAATATACACTTTTTAACACCAAGCAAAGTCCTGTCCAAATATACACCACCAGGGCAGGATGGGCGCCTGTAGCCCATACAAATCACCGTAAATCACACTCGCATAGCTACAGCAAGCAAACAAAAGACTGGCCAAATCGAGGTGCTGACTAAGCCTTCAAATAAAACGAAACGCTAAAATAAATTAAAAACTATTAACAAGTGCTATGAATTAGCGAAAAGCATTTGGGTAAACATTGCACTACGGTTCCACTGCTTGTTTAATGCTAAAAAAAAATGCAATGCAGGCCTATAAACACATATGTGTAGTGTATTTATTATTCATGAGCTTGTGGTAAACATGTGTAATTTCTATTTTACCAAATCATTTTGGTTACCAGCGGTAAGTAACTCTCTCTTACACCGCGCAGTAATATTCATTCACCTTTAAGTCAATGTTTGGAAACACTTAAACTTGGCACCAAGCCAGCCCTGCTGCAGACAAAAACAGTACCAGGGTCTGGACCTGGATGGATCTTCATTGCAGTTGTTCCTGAAGGGGTACTTCTGATCAGCGAGATCCCCAACTAAAAGAAAACACACATTCAAACCCATTCCAGAGGCTGTGGTGATACTGGCGTATGATCAGATGTAACAAATACTATTTGGTACACCATTAAAGTCCCTTACATCTTACGCTAATATTAATAAAACCCTTCGTAATAAAGTGTACAAGCCCGCGAAGATCTAAAGCAAAATTTAATTCTTCGACGCGCCTTTGCTGGCATGGTCAGTGCTATTAGGATGAGTCTAATGATCTCATCTTTCCTTTCTTTCCCAGAATTAATAGTGTTCAGATGGACCGAATGAAGCGAAACTACGTGCAAATCATGTGTAAATTGACTCGGTTAGAAGCCCTTTATTCAAATGTGTATTCCAGTATTCCAGCCTGCCCCATTTGGCACCCCCACAGCCCCCTCCTGCACCCACCCATTCCTTTTCCCTACATATCTTCTTTAGCTCTAACGAGCCTCGTTAAGATCGCAATAATATTCCACCCTCTAATTGCTCATCCCATTCAACAAATACGCGAACATTGGCTTTTTACTTCATGTGAGCCTGTGTAGAGGGAGGGGAGTGTTGAGATTTGAGTTTCTGATAACCCCCCGTGTGTGCAGGCGAAGTGGTGAAAGCCTCTACGTACTGGCTAATGATTGGCACACTTGACAGTGATTGGCAGGGCTGCCATGACAACCTTACAACGACACCAAGAAGACCAATAGAAAAGCGAAACAAAATGTTTCAATGCTACACTCACGGTGGATTTAGGGGAGATATTATGAGGCTGGTGTCATTAGGCGATAGCTATTGAATCATTCAATCTTGACTCGTCGTTTCTTTTCCTTGATATTTTTCTTTCTCTCTCAGGTCATTCCATGGTTTTCAGATCCCCTTTAGAGCTTTATCCCTCCCATTTCTTCCTGCCAAACTTCGCTGATCGCCCTTTGGTTTTGGCGAGCAGCGCACCCAGCGCCAGATCTCCCGAAGAGTTGTCAATGTTTCAGCTACCCACTCTCAACTTCTCTCCGGAGCAAGTGGCGAGCGTCTGCGAGACGCTGGAAGAAACCGGAGATATCGAGCGACTGGGACGGTTCCTCTGGTCCCTGCCCGTGGCACCGGGGGCGTGCGAGGCGATCAACAAACATGAGTCTATCCTGCGAGCCCGCGCCGTGGTTGCCTTCCACACGGGGAATTTCAGAGACTTGTACCACATCCTGGAGAACCACAAGTTTACCAAGGACTCCCATGGCAAATTGCAGGCCATGTGGTTAGAAGCGCACTACCAGGAGGCCGAGAAGTTGCGTGGTCGCCCCCTCGGACCGGTAGATAAGTACAGGGTTCGGAAGAAGTTCCCACTGCCCAGGACCATCTGGGACGGCGAGCAGAAGACCCACTGTTTCAAAGAGAGGACACGCAGTCTGTTAAGGGAGTGGTATCTGCAGGACCCGTATCCCAATCCCAGCAAGAAAAGGGAACTGGCTCAAGCCACTGGACTCACTCCTACACAAGTCGGGAATTGGTTTAAAAATCGGAGGCAAAGAGACAGAGCGGCAGCTGCAAAAAACAGGTCAGTTCGGTTTTGTTCTAGTGCTGTAAGGCGCAGGAAACAACGCACTCGACAGTTCCCTCAGATAGAAAGGAGAGAACGGCTCGAAAGATATTCCAAGTTAGTTGAATTCTTTCCGGAGAAACTGTAGCTCAATAAGATATCGAATTCTGAAAAGAAAAAAACAGTACAACAGACTAAGAAAAACTCATTTTTATTCTCATGTATAAAAATAACACTCATGACATTACAAGCCATACTGCTGTTTACAGGAGAGATCGCAATCAAAGCTATTACAGTTACAGAGTGTGCAATCACAGCACTAAACAGTAAAACATTTCCCCTGACTCAGAGTATTAGAACAGAATTTCTAGTTATTGTAGATATGAGAAAACTAAAAAAGCAGCAAGTAAAAAGTGAAACCGCTGCACTTAGGCTACAACACTTTTGCACTTAGGAAAAACATTTCACTTTTCAATTACAACACCCCAAATCTGATTTTACAGCTTCAATACTTTGGGAATAACAGTGGAAAATATGCAAAGTTATTGTTATCTAAAGAGCAAGCTTTTTTAAATAAAACGTTTACTTCTACACATATATATATATAAGCAATACCAATTATACTTCATTGCAAACGTACATGGTTGTTAAATAGCATTAATGTTTAAGCATTAAGTATTTTAGGTACAAAGGAAGGAATGAATAACAAAAAAACAAAGGTTCAAGAGTAAGGAGGTGCTAAATTTTATCTCAAAATTAAACTTCCCGTAGCAAACCTGTAAATTCTCTCTTATCTCGACCAGGGAAAGTTTTTGAGAACTACCCAGCCTTTAAGAGCTGAAAAAGACATTGGAAAAGATCACACAAGGAAATATGGCTTCTACCTAGAGCTCCCAGGAAGATGGTAAATATGAGGGAGCTGATATTATACACTGACTTCTAAATTAAACTACTATTTAGAAGAAACCCATTCAAAATATTTTTTAAAGAACTGGATGAAGTAATAATTATTACTTTCCCTGTAAATAATCATGGTATGATATAATTTGTAAGAAATGAATTTATACTTGCATCACAAAAGAGGAGATCTTAAGTACATGCATCTAAAAGTTTTAAATTATTATTGTAACTATTATCATCATCATCTTTTGGTAATTTAGGCGCGTTCAATAAAGGGCTAAAATTGTCAGATGTTTGTTTTTATAACCTCCTCGTTCTTCATACTGGTTTATTTATTTTGCTGAAAAACGTAAGTTAAATACTCTCACCTATAATATCTAGTTAGTTTAATATTTTTTTAAAAAAAAAAATGCGTTTTCTTCGGTCCTTGAAGACTGCACTTATTCCAGTGGAAATTATTTAGTGGCATATCTATAAAAATGCATTTCTGGAGTATTTGTCTTGCGTTGAAAGCATGTGTCCACGTGGTGTACTGAAAGTAATGTAAAACAAAAAATCAGCTTCTTATGTTTGAAAATTTGTTTGATGAAGACATCTACCACCTTTTATAGTATCTGAAATTAATTATTATGTTGCATCCATTGAAATATGTTTATTTTATAAGGCTTTCATTAATATTGAGTTTTAAGCACTCTTATCTTTAAGTCCCATTAACTTATACTATAGAAATAAGACGTCATATTATTAAACAGCCCACATTACGCCTGTAAGAGACTGGAGAACCAGAATGTGGTCAACATTATTCCCGTGAAACCAGTAACAAATAAATAAACGTGGCCGTGAACATCTTTCTATGCTCATTTGCTCAAAGAGTGCACGCGGGCTGTATCAGGGGCACTGCTTTGTTAAAAAAAACATACGATTTTGCGTCCCATTTTATTGTAGACAAACAAAAATGGTGTACAGTTTTCCTTTTTTTGTATACCCATCTTTCTTTAATACAGACAGGCGATTTAATGAATATACGGTTAGACGCGTGCACGCTCCAATGCATTAGAATTTAGCATTTGCACATCGATGCATTGAGATGTGTACTAATTACGATGTGTTTTTTTCCATTTTTTTTTCCTTCTGTTATTTTCATCAGGCTCCAGCACCAAGCAATAGGACAAAATGGCATGCGATCGCTGTCAGAATCCGGGTGCACCCCGCACAGTTCGGCTGAGTCCCCGTCAACGGCGGCCAGTCCGACCACCAGCGTTTCCAGTATGACGGAGAGAGCCGAAACGGGCACATCCATTCTCTCTGTAACCTCCAGTGACTCGGAATGCGATGTATGATACGGAAAAGAAAGAATTAAACAGGGAATACGGACCTGAAAAGAACAAAAAACTGAGACTATATAAAAATATCGGGGAAGAAAAAAAGGACCAATTGGTATTATTAAGAAAGAGAGACAAGCACGTCTTTTGCAAGCGCTATCCATGGACGCACACCTTCCCCAACTCCCCACCACTAATTGCATGATATTCTTTTGTATCTGGGAAAATAATAACCTGCGTTCAATATTTTTACAAGGAGCGCCAAGAAGAGGGAATAACCAGATGTTTATCGCCTTTTTTTTAAAAAAAAATCTCTCTCTATCTCTGTTTTAGTCCAAGTGGTGATGACGGTCAACCAAGATGCAATCCTCTCTCGTTTTATTTTATGTTCATCAGACAATCATTCGATTCGTAAGCACCTTTTTTTCTACACTTCTGTCACTGCCTGTGTGGGTACTGGTCAAATGTGGAACCGAATAGTTATGACTGTATCAGATTTTTATTTTTATTTCAAGATTTTATATGAATTATGTATATCTAAAATAATGCGATCATTCTCCCAGTCTGTAATATATGTGTAGAGAGATGCTTGTATATGATACTGCTGTTCTTCTCTATCTCCTTTTCTATTCTTGTTCACTATTCTTGGCTTGGTGTTCCTACATAAAATATTTGTCAAAACGTCTGACGAAGTGCTATAGGTTTTCTGTTTTGTTATGATTTTTTAAAGGGGAATACGGCGGTAGATTAAAAAAAAAAACATCGAGTGCTATTGTTCACTTTTATGCAAAAGCTATTTGGAGTATTTTTCTGCGACCTGTCAGGAATCCTCCAAGTTCGCTTAGGGCGCTTATTATTCAATGTTCCTTTACCTGCGTGTTTATGTTCATGTTTATGTATAAATTTCTAAATCAAATACAGTATTCCATTTTCTTATGTTCTGCTGTGTTTCTTTGGCGTCTGAAAACTGAGTTCTCATAAAGACAATACAGTACCGTGCACAGCGTTAAAACAAAATTGCAAAATCAGCGTTTTGCTTTTCTCATTCTTAGGATAACAACCAATAGAAAAAGTAGCAGTGACATTAGTTTTAACAGTATTTCGAAAGGGCTGTAGCTCGGGATATACAGTACATGTTAATATATGATACGCAGGTCTGTTGTTTTTTCGAACATCTCTGTTCTAATACTTGCAATACTCTAGGCTACAGTAATGTGCACATACACATCCAACTTTGTCTCGTGCAGAAGAGGGACTCTACCTTCTTCTTTTGTTTACGGTCACTAATGAATACAGAAATTAAGCAAACGCGCCACTAAATCGACTAATCATTGTGAGCTCCTCCCATGCTCCGAACTTCCATTGTAAAACCGTGAAAGCCTCTTTATTTACAATGCTAGTAGTGTTCCAAGCTGTTCCATAAGACATTAATCTACACAATAATAATAATAATAATAATAATAATAATAATAATACACGAACTTGAACACTTGTGTGATACATTATGTTTTGAAACTTTTGTACCTCCGATTTGTCAACCTCAAAAACTCTCCAAACGCATCTTTACCCACATTGGCTTGGTGAGGTTTATTATTGAGCAACAGTTACGTTTACTGGCGAGCCAGCTGCTAAAGTGTGTCCTCGGTAATCATCCAGAATAGAACAACGCATTCATTTAGATGACCATAATGGCGAGTTATTATTTGAATCGGCCATGCTGGCGTTTTTAATAAAGTTACTTAAAGTTATCTTTGTATTTATTCTGCGTAAAATTGTAAAAATGGCTGTACACAAAGTTCAGTGTTGAGACTTTAATAGCGTGATTTGTTAAACAAAAATTTAACTATACATGTAAAGTACATCTCCACAACAATAGATTCAGCCTACAAATGATTATTTTTAACCCTCGTCGCCAGCTTCGTTAACACCACTGTTAACATCCTGGGTTAATGCTTAATGCTTGGGGTGTGTTTATAAGGAATACACTCATACGAGGTATTAATATAGGGCTTAATGAAACGACTGATTTAGCTTATTTTCTGGAATAAATCAATGATTTCCACAACCTGTTAATCAAAATATTAAAATGTTAACACCTTTCAAATTAGGAACTTAATAATTGAAACTAGAACTGCTGTAATAATACTGTAGTTCTTGATACTGTCCCTTCTCTTTTCGAAAAACAGGTGACGCGTGATGTTCTTATTTTTTGTTTTTCGAGAGCGTTTATCATCAGATTCACTGAAGTTTCAAAATAAAACATAACGCTATTTTTGACAAATTGTAGTTATAAAATAAAAATACTGAATATTTCCCATCACACAGAGCTCTCGTACACAGTATATATTTAAGTTTAAAATGAGTTTTTGTAAACCCAGTGTTTAAACATTAATGAATGTAGCGTGCATTTGTCCTCCTTCTTATCTTTTTGCAGAAAATATAGCAATACAAATTATATTCTGAAGTCTTCATATATATAGTTTATAAAACAGAAAGAATAAGCAACTGAGGAAATTTGAGAATCACACTCCTTAAAACTCCAAACGAACCAAGTATTTCTACAGGCTATTCGACGGCAGTTAAATTTAAATCACATAATATGATGTAAATTGTATTTCAGAACTCCATTGCATAGAATTTGAAATCAATTAAATCACTAAAGTCTTAAATACGTTCATTATTAATTCAGTATTTTTGCAGCTTGAGAATGAGAGCAAGCAACTTCGACACGGACTCGCTGTACGTCACCGCGCATGCGCAGTATAACACGGGCTATAACTTTTTCCCCCTTCACAGTGATTCTACACTCTTCATAAACAGACCGTTTCAAATTGTGCGTTTCGGCAGCTTCATTCCTCTTGCAGTCTGTTTTGACCTTTATGTCCATTTAATGATTCCGCAAAAACCTAGAGAGTAATCGAACAATTTCGAAGGAAATGTGAAGATGTGACCTAATACTGTATTATTTTAAAATAAAATAAAATACATTAAATGAAAAATAAATAGAAAAATCCGCACCGTGGCGAGATTTGCATAAAACATCAATAGGTGACTGTTGTTAAATCTATGAAAATCTGCATTTAAGCCCTTTTCACCCACTAAATCCATCTGTCCGGGAAAGATAGGGCCTATCACAAACAGCTAACCTGCTCGCCATTGCTGATCTTTATCGGCCTCCCCTTCACAATCTCTATTAGTTTATTGGCCATGACAAGCACAGACCTTGATTAAGAAGAAATTAATCGGAAGCTGAAGAGCAGTTTATCAATACAGGGGATATGACCATGACATTAAATCCAACAGATCGCTCCAAATGAACACTTTAATGGGATGTTAAATGTTTTGTTTTCTTTTATGTCTTCAGGTTTTCCTACGGTTATAATAGTTTAACAACAGTAACTAATAGTACTAACAGTCACCCTAAGACTCTGATTTTGGCTAAGTGTATCAGAAAGGCTATATAAATAAGGAATTTATATAATTTTGACATTTCCAGTGTCCCAAGGTGAACGCCTAGTATTTCAATTATACAGCACGTAAAAACAGCACGTTTTCTCCTTTCTGTAGGACGAATATTATTACAAATGAGAACTCATTTTTTCCCCTTAGCTTAATAAATAGCCTGTTAACTTGTCAACGTGTAAGCAGTGAATGTCAATTTTTGTATTAGTTCTTAAGTGTTGTTGTTAATGTTGTTCACTACATTTACGTTCACTGTTCAATCTCGTTCTAAGAAAAATACGTCAGCCTTTGCTAACCCAGATTAAAACCGAAATCAATGTACCCTTTGGTGCCGGGTATGAGTGTGCTTCACACAATTTGATGAGGGTTTACATAACAAGCAGAGAAAGCACGGAGCATGAGGCAACTAAAATAAGAGAAGATAGTCACGGATTTTTTTTCTGTCCTGTGCACATGTATAGTCAATAGTATATATTTCAAAAACAGAAGAATAGATTATTTGTCCGATTCCCATAACCTTGCGCGTATGCAGGGGAAAGCTCTTTCGCTGCGGCCTGCAGTGAGAAAGAACTGTTCTGCCCTGCTTTTTCTCCGATTTAATCGGTTAACTGCACACAACTTTCTATTCGTGTTTATTCATGCAGCTCTCATTGAGCTCTAGTTCCCTCTGACCTGGATTCAGCGCCTGCAGAACCGGCAGAATGGCTCAGACTGCAATCACTCTTGTAGGATGAGAGACTTTTACTTATTTATGTTTTCATGCAACCTCATAAGGTAAGATGTCGCACTTGAACATATTATGTAACAAAATTAATAAAACGCCTTTCTGATTGCTGGGCTGCTATAGACGTAGAGTCTGTCTTGTGTTTAAAGTCGTTATGTTTATTCATACTTCATGTGAAAGAAAATACGTACCAGCTTCCCTTAGCCTATATAGACACTGTGGACATTTCAGCAAATCTTTAAATCTATCGTTCGTGTAATTTTTGTAAATATCTTCAGTTTCAATTGTTTTTTTTTTCTTAAGGTTGCCGCCGGTGAAACCGAGTCTCTATTTTACTGCGTGTATTTGCTGTAGTAAGATTTAAAGTGAATAAATAAGTTATATTAACAAATGTACTAGTTTATTTTAGAGGTTAGTTGCTTCCTCATTAACCTTTAATTTATTAATATTACTCTTTATTTTCTTTAATAGGCAATAGAAAGATAAAAATAAGTTAAAATTGTGTTTATGGTAGCGTCAATTAATATATATATATTATAGTAAGAGAAGCTTCTCTTTGTACTCTACATATTTTATCTGCAGTTGATAAACCGCTTGGCCATATTTTCAAGTTCTGTAGTCAAGTTACTTACCGGGGATTCTCTGTGCACGACGAACAAGAACAGGGATGTGCATATGAGGCATTCATATATTTTTATTTTATTTGTACGTGGCTCTCAGTTTTGCTTCTGGGGGAGTGGGGGACAAGTTATTCTGAACAAAAGCTATTTTATAAACTTGAGAAAACACCCTTTTAGTTGCGGCCTCTGTCTTTATTGCCATAAATCTTCAATCGTCTGTTATACCCTCCGCTATGCAAGTCCTGTGATAAAACTTTCTTTAAGACTACTGGGATTTAAAACTGTAATTCTATTAAATAGTAATTGAAGGGTCACGAGAGGCTATGATACAGGATCAGCATGTATAAGCCGGTCGTTTGAACTTTAATTTGGACCCATAGGCAGATGGGATCACAGCCTTTGTCAGATGCTTACAGATTTAAAACTGGTCAGCACAATGACAAAAATGTTTTAATACAGATTAATACTCCCCTTAAATAAAACATGAAATCAACTAAAACATCAGTCTTTCATATGAAATTCACTGCACCTTCTTCGTTAACGAAGGGCGACTAAAGGCCAGCGTTGCACAGGTTACTGGTCATTTCCACCTACAGCCAGAGAAGAACTGGGCTATAGACAGGGAGTGGCAATGACATAAATATCATATAAGATATGTCAACTCAATTACTAAATAATTATATATATATATAAACTGAGGCTTACAGAAGTAAATACGCTATTATGGAGGCAATTCTGATGGAATATATGTCCGCACATACACGCATTTACAGTATATTAAGTATTCGTGAAAAGCACAAAGACTAATGTTTTCAGATTTCACTTTACTTCCACTAAATAATACACGTTAGCGTGTAATATGCTATTAAAAGTTTACAATTAGCTGTGTTTGTGGCAAGGATTTATTAGGGTTCAGGTGGCAAATGGTATAAGCGTCAAGATCTCCTGTCTAATAAATATCAGTTTGGAAACATTGGATGATTTCCAGGCAAAGCTGGTCGGTAAATGTTACACTGTCAGATGTGTATTTACTATCATAACTAATGTAAGATCATTATTAAACAGACATTCTCAGCAGCACAGTTTAATGACGGCCCATGTTATTAATAACCGAGTGCGTGCTCTGTTTTGTCTAGACGGAACTGCCAGCACTAGTGCTAGAGTCCACGCATCTCCTTACTGAGATATATGCCTATTTTTCATTCTCAAATTAGCTAACACTATCTAGAGGCTTGCTCGCCAGAGGCCAGCTTAACATTCTGGAAAACTTTTATTCGGTCGGGGTGCTGCATGCAAACTAAAACAAATATGTAACACAACATGTAACGAGGAGAAATGTTATTTCCTCAAAACAGAAAATAACACAATAAAGAGGTGTACTTTTGGGATCCGTGGTGTTTCTTTCAGGCGTTTTCAATACGTTTTCAAATAAGCAATAAGCGATTCAATTTGTAGCAAAATAATGTAAAACCAAATCGGTTTTAACATAATAGCTAAGAAGATGCAATATAGACTCCTTCGGCTATATATATATACAGCAATGCGTGTGAAACATTTCCCAGCAGTGCTGAAAATAATTAAAAACAAAACACATTTGACCTCAACTCATTTATCCTCAACTATCCCGGATATACACTAACACAGTTTTTATATAAAAGTACAATATTTTGTTATTCTGTGTTAAATATTAAGAATTAGTAAATTTAGTCTTTTACATCAAGAAGAATATTTCAGGTAATTTAGGATTCTGCAATGGTTATTTATAAACCTAAAGGCATAAGGTTACTCTAGAAAGGAAAATAGAATAAAAAAACATCTTTGAAATTGCTATTCTATGTTTTGTGAAAAGTTAAAATAGTACTTATAAAAATAATTTCTCATGTAGGAAATACATCCACATTCTATGATTGAACGTGACTGATAATGCATTTCCTTACTTTCAGTCTTCATAGCGCTCCATACAATCTGCCGCGTACGAATACGTCTCAGAATGTAGTATGATAAACGAAGCTTCCACAAAAGGTACCATTAAAAACATTTTTCCTCTAAAAGATGGCGTGCGTTACTACCACAATCTGGATACAATAGAATCATTAATGTTTTATTTACGGGACGCACCTCTACGAAGTCAACTGCAACAGTTTCCCCTTCGAAGTAAATATTTTTAGTTGTATCCTGCGCGATGCACAATTTACAGATTAGCTTTATTCCCATCTATTTAATATCCTTCTTTATCAAAGTAAATAATTCGGTTACAAGTGCATTCGGCCATATTTTTAAACATCTGTTAACTAGTGTCTTCTGGACAACTCCCGTCTTCCTTAGTAGAAACATAAAATGTACAATTAAAAAAAGGTTGTCAAGTGCTAATATAGCACAGTTAACTGAGATGATCTTGTCTCACAATGTGTTTTTGGATAACGCGGAAGGTTCACGGGCATTTTTCACACGGTGGCCTCGGGTTTTATTATGACCAGGAGCAAAAACAAGGAAAGAAAAGTTGAATAATGTGACGTCACTTTCATACCATTTTCTAATTCCATCTGCGAGAATATAATTAAATTACATAGAGATGATGTTTTTATATCTTTGATTAGTGGCTCAGGAAAGGTGTTTGAATGATTTAAGACGCTTATTGGACACTGTTATTAATTTGCAAGCGACAAAGTTAAGTGGCCAGGGCCTGAAATAAATTTTATGTGCCAACAACTTTTAATGACAAAACATTTTGAACATCTCGTTCGCAGAGACATACATATCATAGCCCACTGATTTCACGTTTCCAGCGTGCTTCAGAGAAGGTCACAGGACACTGGTTAGCAGCGTAAGTATACGCACAAGCAAACTCATCTCACTCACTGAACAGACAGAAGCAGAAAGAAAAGGAGAAACAGAGAGAGGAGGAGGAGGTGGAGGAGGGGGGCTCCATCTCATAACCCTATATAAGTTGTGCATCGCTCCTGTGTGAAACCTGTCCTGCACGGTTGATTCCCTCTGCCCCTGACATCCCCGCACTGCTCTCGGTCGCTGCCCTGCTCCGGCCTGGGCTCCTCAATTAGCGCGGCTCCTGTTGGTGCCCCGCTGGGAGAGAGAGGTCGCCCCCCTGAGCCGCCAATAGCCCTCGCCACCACCTACCGAGACTCTACCCAACAATCAGGAAACCATTTAGAAATTGACTCATTCTGTAAATAATCTTTGACGTCCTAACAAAGACGCCATTCGAGAAGAGTTTATTAGCAAGAAACCATTAAAACAGATGTCATGTTAGCTTTTCTTTGGCGTTTTGGTGACACATCTCCCTGTATGAATTGGCGATTGTTTTCTGCTCAGTCAGTGAACGCTCCGCTTCATTGTCTGAGCCGAAGAGAGTCCCAGCCACGAAATGAGTCCTTTTGGAAGCATTAGGAAAACTGGGGTGGACCGACCACACACCCCAAACCCGATGAGCCGAAGCCTATTGCCAGTGACAGATTATGAGATAGTTGAAGGCAATCACAGCTAAATCACGTCCAAATTAGGTGACACATATTATACGTGCCGATTGTTTCTACTCAACTTTTTCACAAAGTTGACAATAACGTGGTTATTTGTTTCGGCTCTTAAATCACTCCATAGTTGTAAAATATCTGGGAAATTTAATTAAACAGCCTGTATGTTGTACACATACGGATTTAAATTAAAAAAGGCACTATGATATCGTTATGCAACGTAAATTAAACAAATAACACAAATGATATTATATGTGCTATTGTCTTTTATCTGACGTTTCAATGATTTGTTTTTATTTGATAACTCGAATAGATGTATGCAATAAAACCTTTATTAATTTATAATGTCTGTTTCCAAAATTCATAAGTACTCCACTGTAAAATACACCCATATAATGTTGCTGTAGTTATCCCAGGATGATACCAAATGTCCAGTTTTACATATACGTTTATATAATTTAAATATAGTTGGATCAAGTTTGTATTTCAGAATACAATTATTTCACTGCATTACTTTCACAAGATTATTTCATTTATGTAGCACGGAAAGTGTTCCGATACAAAACACACGTTGAAATAAACTGAATAATAATTAAAGTTAGTGTTGCCCCCCTGGAAAAAAGAACAACAATTATAAACAACAGCACATACAGTTAAAGACTGTGATGTAAACAGATATGTTCCCATAATAGGTCATGGCCGTGTAATGGAGTTACAAATTGTTCTAATGTGTATTTCCTTCGCCATAAAAGTTTCAAATGTTTTGACAAATAAACATACTCAAAATAATCATTTACAGGAATCTATTTAACAATGCAAAAAAACTAAAACACGCACAGGACAGAACTACACGACCCAAGGATTTAATTTAACAAGACTGTTCTCTTTCGAACTGTGGTCATTGATGTGAACAAAATTCAGGGTTTGGAACCGGAGCTTCTGTCGGAACTGCTATTCCAGGAAAGCCTTTTCCAGGTATGGGTTCATTGAGATTCGAGATGCCTTTATCTTATTCATACGTCGATACAAAACACATTTTACATTGCTGAACTACTTTTTTAAATCTACATTAACCTGACAAAGAAGCGTATTGTTTCTGGTTGCACAGCAACAATGTTATAAGGCAATCTAACGCTTTACAGTGTCTGACAGAAAATATTCATCCTTTTAACCTCCGTTGAAAACAGGAGATTGGAATGCCCCCAAAAATAAACCTGCTCAAACCCATTCTGATTTTCAAGCTAACTGCGGAGTGTGAAGCGTACAGGCAGGGTGACAGCCCACAGAACATAGTTCTCAAAGACGGTAGTGGGGTCTACGACAGCTTTCGCGTTCTTTTACCGCCATCCAGTGGAACTGTTTGGTCATTTTCAGAACCGGACTTGCTTTTACAGCTACGCAAAGCACGCACGTACGAAAGGCAGAAAACAACTCTTTCAGTCAATCGTGTCTCAAAGATAATCGAAAATCGTTAAAAAAGGTATTTTCTAACGTATTTGCACCTACAAGTAGATGGATGCCTAAATATGTTAAGATGTTACAATCACTTTATTGGCCATATACAATTTTTCTTGTATTGGGAATTTGTCTTTTCGCATACCCCAACCTGTTCTCCCTGAGACACACAGACAGGGAGAGAAAATATAATGAGCAGATGGATAAATACAGGTAGAAGACAGAAATATTGAAACACCTGGGTAAATGAAGGACACCAAATATATTGGAAGCAAGGGCTTTCACTGCAGGTATGGCTCAAGCATTAAGCAAAATTTCAACCTGGGGAAGGAGCAGCCTCATGTATCAAAAATGATCTACTAAGAACTCTACACAGTGGGATACCATGATGGGGCTGCAATGTAAAAACCACTCATTACACCTGGCACTGCATATTTGCTAGTGGTATAGAGAGCACAGGCAATGGACTACTGAGCAGTTAAGAAATACCATATAGTCAAATGCATCATCATTCATCATGTTCTTGTCACACAGACTGTTGCACATGTGTCACCAATCTAAAGAACTTTACAGCCCTGAGTGCTTGGTTCCAATAGTGAAAGATTGTGGTGGTTCCGTCATGTTTTCCATTACTTAATGGTAGTCAGTGTTCATCTTCACCCCATGCTGAAGCATTTCTTTCCTGCAGGGAGGGGTGTGTTCTAAATTGACCATGTCACCATCGACAGAACGTGTGTGCTCTCCCAGCAGTTTGAGGGCCGCGACAGTGATGTCAGACATATGTCATAGCCTTCTCAGTCACCAGATCTGAGCCCAATTGAGGATTCAGGACATACAGGCCACACTGGACATGGAGGCCCTATCCAGTGACTTTGCAGTTTACAGACATTATGTTACACTTTGTAGTTTGCTGATTAGTTATTCACATTTGTCATCCATACAGTAAGTGATGTTTGGATATTAATAAGGGAGGCAGCTACTGCATGTTTGACAGTGATGCTTAGGCCAAGTTACACAAGAATCTTAAAAGACTTTTCTTGAAGTCTGTCATTCTATATAGGCTTAAGTGATGTACAGTACCCCTGAACAGATAAACACGTATTTAGAATCTCAGGAAATCTTCTGTACCTCTCTGGCCTTCTCAAACATGTTTTTGGTGTTTGACTTTGTAAAAATAAAACTATGACTTTGAGTGTATAAAAAGTATGGTGCATAATGAAAAGTTAAGACTTGCTGTCTGGGCTATTTCATCATGCTTAGCATGCTCCAGTTAATATCTTATGCCACAGGGACCGTGCTCTACAACCATGGATATAAATGTTTGATCATATGAAAGTCAAATGATGTTGGAACAGTGAACTGTATTTCCATTTGTGCGAGTTCAAGGAGTAGGAATACACCATGTGTAATGGAATACTCCATCCCTAGTTAATTTTTCACCACTGATACCTAGGGTTTCTGAGTTTCAAATGAATAAATCTAATGGTCTCTACTGGAAGGCTGCCTTTTAAAGTTAAACTCCAGGGTAATGAACAGAGTCAGAAAACCCACACTGTAAATGGACAGTAAAACACACTTATGGATACAGAAAACCCATTAATATAGGCCTCGGAAGACTGAAAAATGTGGTATAGCACAGTATCATCTTGTTCATTGCAGTTATTGCTTGAATTTCAAAATAGGTTTGACCCTCTTTCATATATAAAATGTGAGGCAGAAACAGACACTCATGCAGCAGGCATCAAATCAAGTGAACCGAATCTTAATGTTTTGGATTTCCACAAAAAAATTGCAAATAGGTTTATATGCTATAGGTTATGAAAGAATGTTTTTTTTTAAATAGTGGGATACATTAAAATATATTTTGTCAGGTTTACGCAGAGTTCAGTTATACCCTAACAGGAGAAAGCATTGTAGAATTACTTTGTACTAAAGACAGAACTGAGTAAATTAGAATGAAGCGATAATGTATTTATGTTTTAAAATAAAATATCAATGAAACACTGCATGATAAGTAAAGTGGACAATGTGGCTCATTGCATCATTCCCATGAAAGCCAAACTTCAGAAGAGGAGACAATGTAAAGCAAATACTGTATTCTGTAACATAAAAGAAAATTGTATGTTACATTTAACCATGAATAGATCTATAATAACATTCCCATAACAGCAAACATATGGAACACAGGGAATAACCTAAATTATTTTAGCTGTGACACAACACTAATTTTAAAACATCTCTAAGAGCACATCTAAGTTAAAAATGATTTTCCATGCCTCTTAACTAGCTTAACCTCAGCAAATTCTTCAAGTAATTATTTCAGTTTCACTGTCAGATTTTCAGCAAAGGCATACATGTTTTATATGTTTAACACACGGTTTGAATTCTTTTATCGTTCTCACTGAAGGATCCTGTGTTTACCAAGCAAATTCATTATTAATTCCCAGTTTTGTCCAGCTTGCTGCACTGTTTTATTTCAGCTGGTTTGGAGACTTGCCATCAAATGGCAAATTAAGCAAAAATTGCACTGGTACAAAAGGTTTCAAAATTAGGCTTATTGTTACAACTTCAATACCATCCCAGGGCCGTTTTATTTGTCACTTATGGCAGTGCAAACAATCACGATTTAATTCAGTTTTCTTACTCTTATCCTCGGAAAACAGAATCAAGCTTTTAAAGTGCGCAGTGCACTGGAATACATACAAAGTGGATCGCCACACATTTACAATGGTCATGCAATTTTGTGCAGAAGCTCTCAAAAAGTCAAACTCTAAATTAGGATTTAAATTACCACAACTGGGTAAAGCACAAAACATTGTTTTTGGCAATGGATGCCCTTCCAAAGGAAATTACACAGGCTGGTTGGAGATCATAGCCTTTTGCTGTATAACTCAAAGTGTGTTAAAACACATTCATACAATGTGTCAGCAACAAAGATGAAAGTCACTTCTGCTATTATGAAAAATACTGTGTGGCTCACCTGTGACTGGAGAGTCAAGAACACACATATGACCAGAATGGTTACCTGGACTTTATCGAGATGCACAGACAGTGAAGGGGGCTTTTCCACAATATGATGAGTTTGGCAAAGATGAGACAAGAGAAAAATGCTTCAAACTATTCACAGCAGACAGAATCATTGGTACTTGGTGGGGTTATCTGAAAAGACTCAAGACTAAAAACGAATATTTGGGTTTTTTTATTACCAAGTGACTGAAATGCATGTTGAAAAGTTCATACTCACCAGGCATTACATATTTGGATGAGTGTAAAATGTAGCTCTGCAATACAGTGCATCTGTACCACAGTATCAAGAATATCAAGTATTAGTCTGGAGTGTCATTTTCACTTAAGCGTTTATTACTCAATTCCTGTTAAAAGTCTTTCATAGGTAACTCTAGCCACAAACCTAAGTGGAATTCAATCCTGACAAATTCAGTATGTGACAGGATAAATCAAATATGTAATTTGAACTGAGCCACAAAAGTATGGTGTCTTAACCAGCCCAGCCAGCTACATAATAGCACCATTACTCACATGCCTACATAAAGCCAAAGAGCTCTGCTTAGAAAAGGGGTGTTTCTGATAGTTTAAATTGAGTGACATTTTCTTTTCTTAATTGGCGGCTGCCCAGAAATTAACAATAAGGGAAATAACTAGAAAAAATGTGTTTGGCCAAAGAGTGCTATTTTGGTAGAGTGCGTGAAAGCTTTGTGTGTCTGAAATTGAAACTGAGCACAACTGTTAGCAGAATACAATGACAGTAGAAAATTCTCATTTATAAAAGTGGAATGGATTAATGCTGTTCATTAAGTAGTGCTGTTGAGTAACTACACTAGATGGGGTGTTGGGGAGGAGTGAGTCATGCAAAGCACTAAATGTTGTATAACAAATCAAATTCCTTTGGCTAATTGCAGTGGAGCATACAATAACTTTGTATGCAAGCCAACCGACTACAAGGTTTTGTCGATTCTGCTCCTTAGAGAGAAATGTTTGTCTTTTTAGTGTAACATATTATGTTCCATACTGGTATTTTAACTGTACTGTATAATATATACTATATTTACTACTAGTTGTACTACTACTAATAAACCAATATACAAAAGCTTAGCCCACAAAAGTTTTTGAACTCGGCAGGAAATTGTCGATCAAGTCAATACTCCAATGAACCACTAGAGGGATCACATGTTAACAAGAATGATAACGTAAAAATCGAATCACTAATATAGATCAACAGCTGCTCCTGACAACTAACATTAAAGATATCTCTTTAAATAATGTATTCATTATCTGTTTAATAACATTTCAATTTCATTTTAAGCTTTCAACACTTTTAAACGGGACCTACAGCATGCTAGGCACTTTCAACAGACACCTTATGGCCAATTTCTAAACTGATTTAGCATGTAAGTTGGCTTCTACCAAATTCTGAAGGCAATTCGGTCATTTTCTTTCTCTGGAGCCAGGTGTGACCTGTGCTGGTCAAACACCAGAATTTGATTTCTGCCAAGATCTGTGTTCTCAGAACCCCCAGAGGAATTATTAATTACTGTCGTGTTACTATGTCATACAGAGTTCTCCTAACTCCCCTATGAAATAGTGGCATTATTACTACTAATAGAGCACTAGAATGATCACGGACACTTACACAGGTGACGGCAGAGAGTGGTTTCCAACCAATGGAGTATACAGTATAATGATTGAAACAGATACAGAAACAAAAAAAATATGTTTAGTTACATTTAACACGACATTTGTAAATTGTATGATAGACACACTGTACCCAGCGGTGCCACTTGAGTATTTTACATGAACATTTACAGTGATTTCTGAAGCAACGAGTACTCCTGTAATCACCAAAACTCCAGTGGAATATCGCCCCCCGTGGTCACAACCTCTTAGAACCCTAGAAGGCATTAATAACGCATTTCTACTGAAATGAAAAAAAAAAAGGAAAAAGCAAACATCAGTTCGTTAGAGTGAATATTATTGCCAAAAACTGTCCAAAATGTAAATAGTACATTTACATCCACATGTTCTAAATAGATTAGGCCTATGTGTGATAAACCTGGCAATTAGAAGAGCACTGTAACAATAACTTAAATACATCCTTTAACATACCTGTAAACAGGCTTGTTGCTGTACCTCATTATTTATTGCAGCAATCCACCCGTTGCATTGTTAAGATTGTTTTTGAAGAACACTGCAACTTTTGAACGCGTTTCCCTAATTGAGGCATGTCGACGTTCTGTCCACGGTTTTATGGTTTTTTTTTTTGCATTGTTATTGCAGGAACTTTTGCAAAATCCATCGCCGCCCCCCACCCGGGCAAACAGAGGAACACAATTGCAGAGCTGTTCCTCTCGCACCGGCGACAGACGCTTGAACTCGGCAGACGGGGTCACTGGAGGTCAAAGTCGCCGTGCATGGTCACGTGATCACCGGAAGACCAAGGCGCTATATCTCGGGAACGAAAGCGGCAAACGTAGCACTAGCAAATGAGGTGGGTTTCATCGTTTGTGCTGTCTGTAGGGGGGGCACCTTCACGGACCTCCAAGACTGGGCTTGGTCACTACTAGGATGGCAGTCCTCCGAGGAAAACCAGGTTACTGGCGTGTGAAGTTAGCTAGTATGGACTGACAGGTGGCGCTCTTCCTTCTGGATAACCATTTCCAGAATTCCGAGGGCACGGTTCTCTAACAGGTGCAGACCATGACAGAATTTAATTTTATTTTTCATTTTATAGAATATTTTTAAAAACCTAATAAAATATATATTTTTAATAAAACATCAGAATCTGGAAGAGCCATTCCGTTAATGAAGCTAAAGCAACTGGCTTTTATGACAGCAACCTGCGTTTTGAGTATTACCTCGTAGATTTCTCCATAAATAATCATTAATAATAATAATTGCTTACACTTATATAGCGCTTTTCTGGACACTCCACTCAAAGTGCTTTACAGGTAATGGTGACTCCCCTCCAACACCCCCAATGTGCAGCTTCACCTGGATGATGCGACGGCAGCCATAGTGCACCAGTACACTCACCACACATCAGCTCTCAGTAGGGAAGACAGAGTAATGAAGCCAATTCATAGATGGGGATTATTAGGAGGCCATGATTGGTAAGGACAAATGGGAACTTTGGCCAGGACACCGGGGTTACACCCCTACTCTTTTCGAGCTTTTTCGAGATAATAAATGTCTTATCATTTTTGTAATTATCGAATAACACGTTTCGCCTTTCTACAACTAGGTGCACTATTTAAGGTTCAAGAAATTGAAATAATTCCAGTTGTAGAAATAATCTGAAGATATTGTAAATTATTATAATGTCTTCCACCACAAGATGGCGATCCAAAATTATAGAATGTGGTTTGACAGCGATGAACGCAAACATGAGAAACAGGAGAAACAAAAAAAACCACACACCTCTAAATGGTATCTTTCGCTGATCAGTATTTTAAGTGACGAACTCCCTCCAACTCACCGATAACTATTTTTGAAATGTTATTAATATAACTGTGCCTCCAAGGTTTTTATCAAAAGATTTGTATCTCTATCATTGAGAATATTCTTTCGAACCAAAATAATTGGTTTTATTTTTCTACGTAACCGAGAACTACAGTTTTCAAAGCTTTTAAAAAAATAAGTCTACTTCCTCAGTGACATCCCATTGGGAAGATGCAACCATTTATGTCTACAAGCTGTGCTTCTAAGTGAGCTTTCTGATAACCAGGGGAGCAACTGTAGATTTCATGATTTATATTCAGATAGTATGAGAACATAAGAAAGGTTTCAACCAAGAATATTCGACCCCTCTAGTCCACATGGTTACTCATAGCTAATTAATAATCCAAGGGTCTTCTCAAGCTGCCAGGTACCTTACCAACAATGCTTGACTATACCAACATGTTCCATACTCCCACAACTCTTTGTGTCCTCCTACCTCCTGTTCTTAGTGTGTTCTCTGGTTCATGTTTCCCTGTTGATTCATCCGTGATCTCACACATCCTGAGACAAGAGGGATGACTTCCGATTTTCTATAGCCACTGCATTCTGAAAATAGGGTCCGTAGGACCCAGCAGTTCTGGTATGGTGACCCTTTGCCTTATACTGTACACTGTGGCTTGCTCCTCACAATTCCCTGGTTTCTCTGGAACTAGTCTGCTGATTGTTGAAGCAGGACATTCAATTCTCCAGGCAACTTCTCTCACAGACAGGCTGCTTCCAATCACACTGATAGTAACCAGGCGATCTTCATTACTCAGGCAGTGCATGGTCATATCTTTTGCTGTTCTTGCATTAATTCAAATCATATCTTTTTGAATGGCTATTTATACAGCTTCAACTCATTTAGTCTATTTTAACTCAACTCAAATACCTAATGATGAGCACCTGGTATTTTCTATGAAATCACATGCTGTGAGCTCAGTATTTTGTTTTCCCAAGGAATAATACTACTTAAACTGTCAACAGGCTTATCTGCTCACTATTTTAAAAGTAAATACAATTATGTGCAGCATGTGTCCAATGAGCTTCTGATGTAAAACACAGGCTATTAACATTCGTTCCGATTCCAAGAAGATAGTGTTTTGATGTGAAGCATAACTATGAAATTTGCCCAATTTGTTACTAAGCCAAGGTCTTGATATAGCCGGTTCACTTTGTGAAACTGATGAAAATCATCTCTGCGTCAGGTGAACGAATCCTGTCACTTGTTACATGTAACTTAGTTTTTTCAACCATTGTACAATTGTTCTTTCCTGCTGGTAGCAAAAAGAAAGCTAAACAGAAGAATAAATCAAGCATTATAGAAAGCCAACACAACAAAAACACTTCAGTAGATGTCATTTCTTGATATGTTTGAAAACTACAGTTCTTGTTTATGTAGATCAAAAGAATTGTTTTGACTAGAAATAATATTCACAGCGATAAAGAAGGAAATCTTTTGATAAACACTGAGCCCCGAAAATTGCTTGGAAATATCTGGAAAGGAGGGACAAAAATAAAAAGAATGTAGCCAGGAGCTTCTGAACAAAACAGCAGAGAAGTGGAGACACATTGTGTCATACACAGGGAAGACGTGAGACTTCACTCTTCTCCCCAGGACTTGACTAGGAGTTTCAATGTCAGTGGTGTACAGTATACATAGTGTTTCCAGTAGGGAGCTGCGTGAGCAGGCGTAGGCTGCAAAGGGACAAGTAAAGGTTTATTCCATGCTGAAAAGAGAAGAAAAGAAACATTTTGGCTCTGGAGCCTTCTTCGGATGTCACATAACCTGAAAGATTGTGTTTCTTTCTTCTCTTTTTAGCATGGAATAAACCTTTACTTGTTCCTTATATATAGGGTTTCCTACAGATGCCTCCGTTTCATTCTTCCAGCTGTTCATTTGAATCAGTTATCATTCTAGATGTTTTATTGGTATGGGCAGAGTGCAATGTGTCACCAAACAGGAACAGAAACCTCACTAAAGCAAAGATGTACAGTATCAAAGACAGGACAAGTACATCACTTAGATCAAATTCCGAATCTCCTCTTAATGGCATTTTAGAGTCGATTAAAATTATTTATGATAATTAAGTCTTACATTTTTGGTAGAATCTATGCCTGTTCAACAAGCATCAAGTAATATAACAATTGTGTATTTATTAAAATCCTTTCCTCTCCTAGCTTCTTATACTTTGTGATCACAAATGTAGTCATAAATCATGCTGAATAAATTCAACTATTTTCAAAAAGATGCCTGCTCTTTGCCTTTTTGTTTCTGACTGTTTTCGTTTATTATGTATGTGTTAATTGTGATAACAGCTGGGTCAGAAGACGATGACGCTATAACAGAGATGACACAGAAGAGGGCGCTATTGATTCAACTCTGAACGAAGCTAGACTGACATGCCTCGTCTCGGCTAACACCTTGCTTAAGTTCAGGCTTTCAGCCGCTAGTGATTTATGTCCATGATGAAGAAGATAAAGAAAGGAAATAAGCATCTAGGTTTCATGCAAATTTGTCTTTTGTCATCGAATCAGTTGTCACAAAGTGTACTTAAATACTAGGAGATCTCATAACCTAGTTAATGTTTTTTTTTACATGTAACAAAGATGATACAATGACTAATTTTGGTTAGGAGTTTGCACCTGTCACCTGTGAAATCTGTTATGTGTTTTTTTATTTATAAGAAAATACTTTTTAATTATTAATCATTTTTCTTTTTTTTTTTTTAAAGTCCTCCACCACATCTCATATTCAAGGCAGACACACTCTTCCATAGTCATGTGGACTATCTCTCTCCCAAAACAGCTTATGCCAAATATACAAGTAATAGGTTTATTCCATGCTGAAAAAAAGAAGAAAGAAAACACAATGTTTCAGCCGTGGAGCCTTCTTCAGGTGTAAAGGTTCAGGTTCTTCAGCCCACACATGAAGAAGGCTCCACGGCCTTCTTTTTTCCAGCATGGAATAAACCTATCACTTGTTCCTTTGCAGCCTACGCATGCTGACGCATCCACCCACCTGAACTACTTATGTCAAATATGTTTTGTATATGTTTGCTTTTACAGGTTACAGATATCTGGTTTCATCAATAACCCCAAAGGGCCATATGACAAGGGAAAACCCCTTTGAACTTCAAATTAATTACACAAAAAAATCACACAGTCATCAAAATAAATACCTATAATATGCATTTTCAAAACTCATCTGCAGTGCTTACATTGTGCAGTAATGCTGAAATATTGCTCTTCCCGAAATGTGTACAACTACAGAATGCCGTTTGCTGTCAGGATGTTAGGGCCTCACACATAATGAGACTTATTTTTCTTTTAGTTCTATTAAATCACACAGAACACCAAAGTGATCTTAGTACAAGGACTGTCTGTGAAACTAACCTCTTGCGGGTTTCAGTTTCTATAAGAATAATGCAATTAACTCCAATTCTCTCCCAGCTTACATACTTCCTTTGTTTTGACTGATTGTGTTTCCTTTCCTAACATCCTGCTGCAATATTGGCTCAATTCTATTCTAATTAAGTGGGAAGCAATTCATCGTGATCAAGATGGTTTTAGGTGCTACTATGATTTTGTCATGCAGCTCAAAATGATGTATTCAAAATATTAGGATGAAATAATTTTCCATCTTTTTAGCACCATTCACACGACATCATCTCAAAGTGTTTTACATTAAATCAACCCCAAAACTAAAAAAATAAATAAAATTATGTATGTGATTGCATTGTTTAATATAATAAATCAGGTAGAATAAAAAGCTAGAGTATACAACTAAGTTATAAGACAGGATTTAAAAGTATTAACGTATTTCTAATATCAGACAGAGTCTGGAAAATCATTCAGGGCTTTGGAGAAACTGAACAAAAGATACAGCCTCTCAAGGTTGGGAGTAGTTTTGAGAACTGATTGAAGACTGGAGTTCAAAGGCTGTGAAAGTGTACAGGGTGAAAACAGTTCTTAGATGTAACCAGAATCCAACCCTTAAAAGGTGAGCAGCAGTAGTTCCGATTTTATTCTGAAATCCACAGGGAGCCAGGGAACAGAAGGTAAAACAGGAGACACATATTTGTTTTATTTAAGGTCCAAGCTGCTGAGCTCTGATCATACTGCAACTTGTTTAAAAACCATGTCTCAAAATACCAGAAAGAACTGCAGGAGAGAAGTCAAGTCTGGAGAACACAAATGCAGGCATTAGCTTCCCTGCATCAGACCGGGAGAGACATGAAGGAATATGAGCAATGTTAGCAAGCTGAAAAAAGTAACCTCCAGTAATGTTGAGACTATACGTTTTAAATGCACAATTTGGATCACAGATAACGCCAAGATTCCCAACCTCAATATGTTGACTGGCTCAAACATCAATTATCCAACTAAAGCCATCACAGTTGTGGAATTGAAAAGTACAACCAATCAGCATAACAGAGTTCAGATATAAAACATTTTTTACTGTACCAATTTTATCATCTTCTAAGTAGTGTTAGATGGAAGGTAGTGCTGACTAATGTGGGGCTTTGTGTGGACAATGAGGTGTGACATTCTCATTGAGAAGAGAACTGATAATATACCAATGAAGAACCTGTCCGATACGGTGACTATGAGACTGCCAGATGTAGCCAACTCTGCTAAGGATAAGCAATGTCCAATTTGCCTCAATAGATTTTTATCAGTTAGGTTAGATTTAAAACACAAGCCACAAAGGAACCCCAGAACTACTGTACCCACAAACTTCTCTAATCCATTCAGGAAGAGAGCATAATCAAACTATGACATTTACCATACATGTATCAGATGCATCAAAGTACAGCATGTACCACAGTAGATGGCAAAATTGAAGTATCATTGGACCTGTTAAGGTCCAGCAGGAAAAGAATGTTTAACAAAACCAGATTCAGCAGTCACCAGTTAATCATTAGTAACTCTGACAGGAGCTGTTTCAGTACCATACATTGATCTGAACCAAGATTTAAATGGTTTGTACAGCTTATTTGCAGTTGAATTAATTCAGAGTTCAGATGGAGAATGTATGTTTATCATTAGATTCCATTGCAGAACATTGTTAGCGGTCATGTGTTGGTTTTCATGACAGCTGTCTCTGTTTATATTCTTTATACCCGATTAAAGGAACATTCAATCGCAATGCACTCACAGTCAAGCAACTAGAATGACAGCAAAACTGGCCAACTATGGATTGATCAGCCATCCTAACTTATTCAAGCATAGTTAAGATTTGCACCATATTCATACTTCTACTGAATCACACACAATCACAACCTGTAAGAAATATATATTCTCATGGGAAATAATGTATTCATAGCATACAAAAAAAAATAAAACCTTCCAAAAATTGAGAAACTAAAGTTCTTGTTAAAATGTGTTGAAAGAGTTCCAGTAAATGTATTTTCCTCTTGTTTTTCTTGTGTTTTTCTTCTTTGCCCTGTTTGTAACACAAGCTGCAATAGTCAAGGATATCTGGTTTCCAAAGGTTGTTGCTAAAGTGCGTCTATTGCAGAGAGGTTTGAGATCAGAGGGAAGTGTTTCCATACCTGGTTATACCTGTTTTACTGTGAATGGAAACAAATGAAGGTTTTGTTGTTCAAGTGCAAGGTAGCGTCTGTTCTCGGGGTAGTAATGTTACCGTGGAAGTGAGGGTGTCCTTGGGCATGACTTAGAAGTGACCTGATCTCTCTGGGAAAGGCCAGGCGTCTGAAAGAAGTGCAGTTCACCAGGAGCAGACAGCACAAACCAAACGCCGCACAAAACAAGAGGACGTAAATATTGTACAAAGCTAAAAGCCTGGGTGTCCCCAGATTAGTTGTAAGAAACACTGTAAATTGTAATTTACATTTTTGTATAATCTTTAAACGTGCCTTTTATATACTATGGAGTAATCTATGCGTCTGTGTCTGCCCTGCAATGGACTGGTGTCCTGTCCAGGGTGTACCCTGCCTTACGCCCATCGCTTGCCGGGATAGCTCCAACTCCCTCATGAACCTGAAGCAGCAGTTTTAAAATGGATGGTTGCTATGGAATAAATAACACTGGAATTGAACTTTAAATAAACATTTTTTGGCCACAGAATTGATGATTCGTCTGGTCTGCTTAGATTTACATCAGATTGAAGCTGCAATGGAATAATACAGTAGGTGGAATGCACAAGCCTGGACAGACCAAGTACATACAGTACCGTATATGAAGTTCGTAGTTCTTGTCCTGGAGTAAATTGCAACCGATTGTCCATTCAAGACAACACTGTTTTGTTGATTCCTTTGCTGTATGGCTCACACAGTGCTCGGTGTCGTGGTATCCCTGTTTCATTGTGTGAAATGTGGCAACTACAGGTATATCGTGCCAAAAGAAATGGGACTTGAATAAAATCTGCCATTTGGAGCCATTCCACCCATTTGTAACATACGGCAATTACTATAATAGCTGGAGAGGAAGTAATATCATAAATAGACAAAGCAATGAAAAAAACAGAACATGGGGCATTGTAGAGCAACACTGGGGAGTGTCAGCATTAATACCACAGGCTGAGGCCTTACTGGAAGTAGATCACCCTATTTCATCTGCTTCCGAGTTCTCTGTGAGCTTCATAGATTTAGGCGTGCTCATACAAGCAGATCGGAAGCTTCTCTTGCATTGCCTTACATCACCTAAAGGGAGAAGGCATTGATCTATGACAGCAGCACACAACGTGATCCTGCGATGCTTGGATACACATGCTTAGCTGTCTCCGACAGTCTTGCAGATCTGAAAATCCATCCTTCTGCTTGTGTGTGTGCGCAAAGGACTCCGCCTCAGTATCCACTGTGTACGGAAATCACATATGCAATTTCCGATAAACAAAACATTTATCTCACTAAATATAAGTATCATGAAGCGATTACAGAAATAAACATTGCTCATTTTAACAGAATGGGATAAGATTACTCCTATCAGTGGCTCAACTCATCTTTTTGGTATAAAATGTAGTCTCACTGTTGACAAACAGCTGGAGCAGGCGAGCTTAACTGGGTGGTAGAAAGGTCTTTGTCACAGCAGCACACAGATCCCTCAAATGGAAGGTTGAAACCAAATGATCTGAGGTTACCAATTTCATAGAGCTGGGCAGCCAAATCTTTTACGTAATATCCAATGCAAAAACCAGTACAAAATGAACTTCAGTGCGAATGGGATAAAGACATCAATAGTGTAAAAACAATAGGTTAGTAGAAATAGTAATGGATGTTTCTGAGGTTTAGAGAACTGTCTTATACATCTGCACATAATGGCTTTGTTATTGTCCTGATCAATAAAACATCGTTGACTGTACCACTACAAAACGAATTGTGCTAGTGATATTTGTTCTCAAAATTTCAAACTCTGAAGTCCTGTGGTTTCCAACAATCTTTTCTCGGTCTTGAAGTGCTTGTACTACACATACACAAGTCCACACATCGGGTAATTGTGGAAGGGGCTTAATAATAATTAAGACAGACCACCTGCCTTGCAGTTCCAGAATAGATTGTCCCGGTCCTCAGCAGGTACAGCAACATTCTGATAAATAGATGGAGGCTTATATCTACTTATACATCAGTACGGTCTACTTCATCAAAGAAACAATTATCTGTCACAGAATACAGTGATTATGTATATAATTCTGAAATTTAATGGATGGAAAAAATCAAAATGAACAATTTAATTCCCTTTCTAAATGTTTATTTCTTCATATGTTGCATATGTGCATATACACATTTCTATGTTTTAAACTGCACCAATGAGATATGCACCACTGGTAAATCAGGAGATAATGTTGCCATGTTCTTTTTTTTGGATGCCACTCAAGTTTGTATTAATTTCATCTCTAAGAATTATTTTACAAGCTCTCACCACTCACCGTATCTTATCTTGTTACCCTTTGAAAAACTGTCAAAGGGGCTTCCTGCGTTGCTAATAACTATTACTTGAAAAATATTATATTAATTTTTCCAAGATTTCACATGGTTTAACCTGCAAGCAATCCACAGTTACTTCAGGATAAAGTCGCTCTTTAATCCAGGTCTGTGAAATCTGCAGCCAGGGTATTTTAATGCACTTGGTTGCAAATCGCGTAGTTAATCTCTCGGTTGGCAGGCTTTAATGGGCGAGTGCCGTGTGACAGCCCTGGAAAAACAATTGGAGAAAGTTACGGCAGTAACATTTTAATAGTGAAAAATCAAAACTGTTGATGCATAGGGGCTCCCCAGTATAAGCATATACTGTACACTAGTTGGATATTACTTTGGTTACTTTTACAGCGCATTGCGTTATTTTATGTTTCAGTTTAAATTTTTGAACCATGTTCAATGACAATGTTTATGTATTTTTATGACGACCAGTTGCGTTTCTTGATTTATACTGTTATTCTGTAGTAAAATATTGTAACTGCGTTACAATATTTTTAGGCACTGAAAAGCGTTTTTTCAAATATAGGCGTCATTTTTCGGATACTTTGCAATATCTTGCTCTATAGCATGCCTGCATTGCGTTTACAGATTATTATATCCAGAATTCGAGTACAGGATTGGTTGGATTCATTTTTAAAGGATCATTCGATGACCATACAGACTTTTCTTTAGTTTTACTTTCGAGCAGAACAAAGGCCTACATGGGCTGATTACAAAATGCGCGTCTAGATTATTTACTCATATAGGTTTTTGCACCGATTTTAATGACGCTATTTTAATTCTAAGATCGAATATTTTTTGCAAAAAAACAAACATCAAGGTCGAGTGACATTTAATTTAGGAAATTCCATGTAACTGAGCAGCCGAGTGCTATAACTTTCAGTACTTTATTTTCCAGGTAAGTTCCAGCGAACTACAGTTTTTATCACGAGCATAATAATAAAAGAGAAATATCTCCGTTTTATCTGGACTACAACTCGAAGGTACGGATACGGCAGTTTTAAGGTGGAAAATACCACCGCATGCTTCACTTCTTACAGGCCGAGGACTGCAAAATGCTCAATGCTCCCTGTCGATCCGTGTTGACGCTTCAAAACCTTGGCGACTGCAACTTTAAACCGTTGTGTGTCTTTTTTCCCCTTTGGGGATATTTTGCTGTAAAGAAAAAAGTATTCACTAGCGAAAACAGTTCATCACAATATATATCCTTGATATTTATGCGGCTACTAAGTTCCTACAAGTTTGACATTTTTTTTTCCAATCTGTGCCATGCGCCGCAGTGATCTTCCTGCCTTGCCATTCATTCACGAAGTCGCTTAGCCTCACTAAACTTTTCCCTGTGTATTTTACCAGAGTACATTTTCAGAAGAGAAGTGCTATTTCAAAGCAGCTTGAAAGATATTGACTCTCTTTCAATAATTGCGCCACGTAGGATTTTTGAAAAATCCACTGCGTTTTCCCCCGAATCGGCTGTTTTTTGATTTGACTGATTACTCAACTATTGACTAATTGTAAATTAAGGTAACAAGAAATTAACGTTTATTCAAATAAAACATCTTGCCTAGAGATGAACAGGGACATTGGACAAGATCACGGACTCTCTCCTCCTTTATATCAGAGTGCAATAGCTTCACCGTGACAAAAGGTGGCATTGCAATTTCATTCTGTGAAATGAATACTCCGGAAGATCAGCACCAAGCACACCGAGGGGCAGGAATGTCTCCTGTGGATTGGGATATTCAGGCAGAGAAAGAAACAGGGTGAAGCGTCCTAGTGAAATCTTCGTATTTACAATTTTACGCCTCTTCTCTACGCCAGGGGACGGGGGAGTTAAGTTATATCATCGAGTTTTGCTGGTTCGTGTTTTTTTTTTAAACCCGTTATTGAACCAGTTAAGTCAACTGGTTCTCAAAAACAAAAAACAAAAAAATCAACACATTCTCATTACAACGACGACAAGAGTACAGATTGATACAGCTGGGCACTTACTGGAGTAACATGAGTGAGACATTTCGCTTAAAGGTACAACATAAACTTCCCACCAGAGATTTAAATACACGACCTTCCGGTTCACAATTACCAATAATAATACATAGCCGCAATATACAAGGCTCTATCTCGCTTTGTGTAAAGCTCCGTGAAACAAGAAGACCTGAATCTTCAGATCTCAGATTAAATTAAGGATTGTATTAATTTAATAAACCGTTAACGTGATCAGGAGCTAAACCATTCAGTGTGTATGTAAGAAAAATAGTGTATAAAATACCTTTTTACATTGTACAGGGAGCCAATGTAATTTACATCGGACAGAACTTGTGCTGATTTTAGTTCACACACGAGCTGCAGAATTCTACACGTTTGGAATCTTACTTGGTGCCCTTGCAGATACCGCATCTTATACAGTATCTTAGGCATCCTAATAATATTGCAGGATTAGATACAGCGAGAATCTTAACCAGGCGGTGTTAAGCCGATGGAAAAAGATACCCTTTTGAGTTCTCTAGTATGAGCTTCAAATAACACCGGGACAAGATGCCTCAAGGGATTGATTGTTTATTTAATTTTTATTATTGCTGTTCTTGATTATAATATGTGAATTGAAGTCAGAGTAGAAAAGAAAGTCAATTCAATTATCGGAAAATTATTTAAATATATTACAGTGTTGATGCCTATTGGGAATGAGAACAACTAACACTACAAAAAGAGGAAAACAACAAAAACAACAATAATAATAAATCACCATAAACTCTGGAAAGAGAGTGGCATTCCCGCATGAAAGGGTGTTAAAAAAGTGACAGGTTTATTAACTAGGTAATTTTCATATCCGAGCCACATCGGCACATCAGACTACAACCTGAGAATCGTTAAACGGACAGTAGTCCTGGATGAGACACCTGGGACTACGTTACATTCTAGACTGGTTTAAAAACCTCGCTCAAAATGCAATAGCAGGAACTTAAACCCACCACTCACCAGTTATGAGTCCAAAGATTTGTCCTACACTCTGCGATGCCTCCACAAATTTGCTCTCTGTTCTTCAAACTACGTGTGAATAACCACACATTTATCCATTGCAGGAACATAAGCAGAAGACCGCCATTCTCAGTGTAGGTCAGAATGCTTAACAAACGTTTGAAAGTCACAATTAAACCACTTGCTTCATACATTCCCAGTAGACACAAAGGATTAAAACGAGGACTGATTGGTATCACCTGGGAAATCAACAGGTAAATTCACGTGTTTTACGAGTACACGTCAGGCCCTGCTAGACAATCCACAGAATGACCCATTTCAGTTTGTAAAGTTTAAACAGTTGACACCTTTTGTAGATACTGAAACGTCTCAGTTGATGTTGAAAATGTTAAGCATACATTAAAAGCACAATGTTAAAAAAGCAATTCCCGGAATAATTATCGCGCTGCTGTCTTATTCTTATTAAGTCATAATCAGCGTTTAATCAAAAACAATAATATGATAAGAACATACCCTATATCAAAATGGAATAGAAGTTCTTCATTTTTAAATAACAGTGGAGCTTTTATGAGTTACTTACTGACAACGGTTGATACAATTACAAACACAGACTGACCTATGCATTCTCTCTAGGAAGCGATGACTTTCTTAGATAACCGAGGAATTACAATAGAAAAGCTATATTGAAGCCCAAAGCGTTTGCATGGACCTAGTCTCACCAACTTACAATTCGTCATAGAGTAGTCTAGTCCTTATGTATTTTTTCTTAGAGCTGTCAGTTCGCCATTTACTGTATGTAATGCAAAAGAAAAACAATCTTGAAGAAACAATACCGAGAACTTTCAGTGACCGCAGAGGCGATCAAATCCACATCTCGATACTGAGCCGCCTACAGTGACGGCCTGTACACAATTTAATAATAATAATAATAATAATAATAATAATAATAATAATAATAATAATAATAACAACTATCAATTGCCTCGCCTTTTCTAAGTTGTGTTAGTCAAGTTAAATCATTTTATTTAAATAAAGATTATTTTTTAACATATTTAACTTTGTTTTCCATTAACACATGAATCAATGATAAACAATTACTAGCGTTTAACCTTATATTACTACTGAAATCATAATTAGAAATTGATTCATTCGGTATTTTATAAATACGGTTCATGTTTGTAATATCACCGTCAAGCTGAGTTTATCGGTGGCATTGTCCTTTTGATTCTAAACCAATACACTGAAATACAGCAATACACAAACGAATTGTTCAGATATTCACACGTGAAATGTATTTGGAAGTGGGTAATGCAAAAACGCACAGATTTTGGAAATCGGACGTGCGGTGCAAACGAGTAGGGATGGAGATCTTCCTCGGTACTTGCTCACCTTACATATTGTATGAGCAAAGCTCCTCCGGGACTTTCAATCCACTTTGAAAACTAGTTCAGTACTGAAATGATGAAAAAGTTTAGAATATATCACAGTTCTTCCTATATTGTATAGCACTCAAATTAGCTAGCGGGCCCAATATCTTATAGTTTTAGACTTTTTTTTATTTCCACAAAATTAAAAACGTTTGTGTTAAAGGTGTAATTATGTTTTCCAGGCCGCTTCGTGTAACCCACCTGTTTACAGGCTGGAGGCGATGTTAATATATCCTTTCACCGAATAAAGATGCATGAAATATATTTATGGAGTAAGAGTACAATGTTAGTAATCTAATAAAAGTTGTACGACTATCTTTTGATTGTTTAATACGCACAGCCATTTGTTCAATGTATTCAGTAACTAAAATAATAATAAAAGAGATCTGACCAAAAATAAAAAACAGATAGTACTACTACTACTACTACTACTACTACTACTACTACTACTACTACTAATAATAATAATAATAATAATAATAATAATAATAATAATAATAATAATTATTATTATTATTATTATTATAATTTAAGCTTAATGCATTCTAATTACATTAGTATTTCTTGTTATAATACTTTCCTAAAATTAACTGGGCTATGCACCATACAGATTACATTGATACATGCGTACAATAAAGCGTCATAAAGTTAAAAAGCTTTTCTGTCTTACTGACTTATACACATCTGTTGTCATATTTATGGACTGTACATTCTTGTGTATTATCAAAATTCGGTTCTATTGCCATTGCCGTCAGATTATCTCATTAGACCATGCAAACAAACGGTCAGAAAGTCATAATTTAAGAAGAAATTATTTGGCCAATTACAGTAAAATTATAAACAGTCTGAAAAGTTCCATTTCACGAAATGTCATCTTAACATTTGCTGCTTCCATCATTCCGTAATGATTGTAGCCATAACATGCTATATTTAGTGTGACTTTAATAACATTACACTTCAGGTCTCCAGTGAGCTCATATCCCTATCAGAAAAAATGCAGTACGTAGAAAAGGGTACTAAGGTGTCTTTATTTATTGCCTATAATGTTATTAATTCCTTCGAATAATTCTTACTTGGCATGTGTCTCATATGAACAGTAGCAGCGGGTTTAATCAAGTTTAACAGTTTTAAAGGGAATTTTACATCTCACACTCATACTAACTCATTGCACCAGTCATGATAGGCTGACGGACAAAAGCCTAAGGGACAGGATGGACATCGTACTCTCCCTTAGAACTTATTTCCAAAGACGATTTTGATGCACATAGGTGTCTCATAAACCATAAAAAAGGCACTGATCACGTAAGCGTAGATTCGAGAAATATAAGGAGAATGCATTCAACAATTAATCACATAGAACTGTTTTTTGGTTTGAGATTTGCATTACACACCTGACGCGCTGTGCCTACACCACAGCGGTGCTCCGTTTGCTTTAATCTCCGTGAAGGCAAAAGACGTGCAGAACACGATGGAAAAGTAAAGCATTTTAAAGGAATCGTGTAACCTCAGACGTACAGGTACGCAGTGTTAACAGCTACTTTGTGTTTAAAGGTTACACGTTAACACAAAGATAATGGCGACTGGCAATTTAATAACCTGAAAGTACAAAACTACAAAAGGAAAATTGTTAACGTTTAATTCTGTCACACACTGATTTTGGTGATTTCATTTTTTTTTTACATAATACGAATAGTATTTACGCCCCACAACTTTGTACATGGTGAGACCTGATTCACAGAATCGCAATTGCTGTCAGTGGACGTTCAAGAGGATAAACGCCTAAGCTGTGGAGTACATTCAGAAAAGGTTATCCCCTTTCAGATTTTAGATATGAATACAGCACACTAACTATACGGCCTGTGATCAAAAACATAAAAATAGTTGGCTTGCTTATGTTTGACAGCCTAGTATAACACTACAGAAATCGTAGTTGCTGAAACTGTCAGGGTGTAGCTTCAGTCTGTTTTCTTCTGATAATCTCGAAAGTGAAATTCCACTCTTGTTCAGATACTACATCCCTCAAACGTTTTATCAGCGTTTATATATTGTATAACAAGTATGTATTTTTAGCTGCTATAAAGTCAAAACTGCCTTTAAAATACCCTCTCGCTAACTCACCATCAGTACTACGGCAGTACAAGAGATGACAGTTTCCATTACACCAGAAAATAAAGTTAATTTTATGGTACATTTAGTGTAAAGAAATAAAACGCAAACCAGCCCCATGCATTGAAAGGCGAAAAGCATATTCTGTTGGTATAAAATGTACATTATGCCTTCGGGTTTGAATATCGCACAATAAAAACTGGGGATAAAACGTAGCATTCACTTTAAATGTTTGTATTTTTGTTTGTGGATACGATCGCCTTGGTAATGAAGAAAAAAACATTTAATAAATTAATACAAACTACTTTTTATTTTATGTCGATATCACATTTCAGTAATACGAACAAATACGTATTTCTTCACCACTCACAATGTGTATCACTGTCAATTGGAGCCATTGAGACCCGATGGAAATTAAAGAATCAATTCATTAAGTCCTTCATTTTAAAAACTCTGTAATGGCTATCGATATTTCTTTGGTATGTTCTGTTTTGTTGAATTAAAGACGAGCAAGTGTTTTTAAAAAGAAACATATGTAAATCGAAGCTACTGTAAGCAGCCATTTTTTAAACCACCTCCTTCCCATACTATTGTGTGAAGCTGAGAGGTTTCCCTACTTTATATAACCCATCCTGCATGCCAGCACGTCTATAATTAATTCTCCTGACAAATGATATCAGTAATGCTCCGGGCAAACGACTGTTACAATTACTAGGCTATGCTGTGATTAGACGCATATATCGAGATGAGGTTTTCTCATCTTATGCCAAATGGCATCCTGTCATTTATGGACAAGATTTTGATTATGTGCCTCCTTATTAATTCATTTAAAAATTTGTAAAAACGCAGATTAATATGTTTGAGGATTACATTTATGTTTGTAATGTATTCCCCCTTAACGAACAGGGAAAACATAATTTAAAAATGTCACGTACGTTAATTCAAATAGGGTATCTATTAGGATCCACTAGTTTACACGTCCATGCATGGACAACCTTCCTGAAGAAATATAGAAGCCCCTGTGTAAAAACAGCGGGCTTCAGAGTGAGACTTAAACGCAGATGTAAAGCTTGTGATACTACAGACAAAAATGTTTTTAATTCCAACAAAACACAATTATGTGATGTATATCTTCTTCCTAGGTGCGGTAGTTATAGCCTGTGACCGTTCTCAGACGCCTGTTAATTGTAATGGAATGTTTTATAAACACTTCATTGGGTACAAGGGCCTGATTACCGCTCGCTTTTTGCAGCGGTCATAGTCACAGTCAGTGTCTTTAGGATGCCTGTTCACATTAACGACATTTGCACAAACTACAAGCGTGTATTATATAAAAGTAAAATTTGTTGCAATGCCTACAGGAAAGTTACACTAAAATGTGTTGTGTTTGATCCGCAAGCCAAATGCTTTGAGAGCTTAGTTTGTAATACTAAGCAGAAGTCAGCTCGCTTTAAGTTTTCTGGTGTAATGTTAGAAAGTAAAAACTATTCATGTTGGTCGTATATGGTTATATTAGACAACACACCATCCTATAAATAGAATTTGCTTTGGGTATAAATAAATGCTTCAAAACCGGGTACAAAAACGAATGGTACTCATTGTGCTAGAGCTTAGTTACAAAAAACTCCGCATAAGGTTTAGAAAGTTGTTCCACAGAGCACGTACTGTATTACATTACTCCATCAAACCGCATAAAATACTGCAGATTAGCTTGTTCGGATTCAAGGGCAGAAAAAGTGATCTCGAATGCAATTGTTCACTACCACCAATACTTATCAGTGTTCAAATTTATTTAAGCCTAACTATTAATACAGTGGCCATACAGGGTATCGATCCTCCGTGGGATTAAAAATAAAAAAGTTCTTAAACTTTGCATTTTCGATCATTTCAGTTTCGTGAATTTAATTAAAACTTTACTTATTGTTACAAAATACACATAGAGAGACAGTCTGGGAAGAAAGAAATGCATGTCTTTTTGTACTCTAAAAAGAACACTGGCCTATACAGTATGTATAACAAACTGTCATTCGTTTTCGATATTTTGTATTATATTGTTTATTACAGTAAATACTGACATTGATAGCAATGCAGTGCTCATTAGATACACGGTCTCATCCGTCAATGATCGCACGACAGCCTTATCTGTCCAATATAAAGAGTTCTTCCCTACATCCACAAAGCTGCTTTATACATTTCAAACAACTGAGAACTACATGAAATACTCGATTCTTGAAATGATGTTCACCATAAAACGGCAAGCCATGATTTGATGGGATGATTGATAAGTAACATTGTTTTGAAATACAAGCACACAATCAATACTAACATCAAGTGACATGACATGGTGTCATTAGCGCTATGGTAACGTCCTCGACCAAGAGACAACGGAGGCTCTTTTAACAGTCAACCTCTGTTGTGTTCTAGCCTGTCTCGACCGCTTGTGTACTGTTTTGTGAGGTGTGCTCACCATGGGAATCGGCTTTAATATAAGACATTAAGAGAATTTTGTTGAGAAATATCTGGTGATTTTAGACACTTTAGACGCTGACAATTGCTGTTCTGTTTTTAAAATATACATCTTACTGCTCTTACAATACAGCATTGTCTTCATCTTCCGCGTCTTTTAAGTTTCAATCTGAAACTCCTTATAACAATGACTAGGCTGCTTTTACTGTATTAAAAAAGTCCCGATCGTTAAAAACAAGGACTTACGACTCTAGTGTACTTCCATACATCTTTAATGACTTCCGACCTATCACGCACAATTAAACTTGTTTTAGCTACACTTGCTGAACAGCGGGCTGCCGGAGAGGTCAATTGAGCATAAACTCGAAACGGTTACAGAAATTCTAAATAATTTCAAGTTGATTTACGGCATTTAAAAAAAAATCAATGCTTTTTAACAAAAGTAATAATAGACAATGCGATTGATTCACGTATGTACTGTACAAAATGTCAAAATGTGTACGTTGAGAGATGACAAAAATGTTGTGGTGTATTTTATGTATCGTATAATATTCTGATAAAATATGGATCCGGCGATTGTCAATGTTTTATAATTGATTTTGACTACGCGTACGTAAAATATTGGCAGTAGACACAAATTGCTTCGAGCACAACATTAAATAAATATACTGCATTTTGATTTTTAATAAAACCCCGGATAAGCTTATTGTAACACAAAGCTGTCTTCGGTATTAAATTGTGTATTGCTGAAAATTATCCTTCGAAAATGAAGTCTAATTAACATGCACCGATCTTCAAGATCTTAAGGTTACCATTAGGTAAGGTTAGCATTAAGGTTACCATTGGCCTTCTAATATCCAACCAAAAACAGTGCTCTTTAAAAAAAATAAAATAATACAGTATGATTCCGTTTGTATGTCCGTCCAACCCCCCAGGATAAAAGATAGAAAATACAGGTTTGGAAGCTAATTGTGCCCAGGCTGTATAACCTTTGCAGGTCACGGTATTGTCTCACAACAAATCCAAAACGATTAAAGGGTATTAACTCTTAATACTAACAAATGTTTGATCAGAATCTTAAGAAACAAGCTAAATTATTTAGATCACGTTTTTCATTTCGTCAATTCGTATTCGTGATCCCATTTACATTTCTATAATTTGACACGCGTGTACTAGATTGGCTTGTGCGAGGATTCCACTTTTATAGCATGAATGCCTTAATATTATTACTCTTTTATAAACAAAACACAACGCAGGAATCATTCCACCAACAAGAAACTTCGGAGCAAATTCCTTTGAGGAAATTGAGACACTTTCTTTGGATGATAAGTTCAAATGTTTGGTTTTATTGTAAATGGCATATAAATATGAAACTATGATGGGATCGATTTTTTTTATTATTCGCAATGTTTACATGCAGTAGGTTTCCAAAATAATATACAAGGAAAAAAGATTATAATTCTTGCTTCATAGACTGGCTTCCTCATCACAAAATGTCCAGTATTAAACCCCGTACAAAATAAAACTCATGGCATTTTTGAAAATCTGCAGTATGTAAACATATGGATAGGGGGTTAGGGGTAGACCGGCTGGGTGAAAACTGATCTATTGAAATCAGTCCTGATCAAAAAATAGTAAGACTCCCCCAAATGTCATATATAGCTTGTTATTACATTCTAATACAATACCTTTAAAAACTCCTACCATCTCACCTCTCCCGGGATGACAAAATATCCACTAATGTTTTTTTGTACATCACTTAAGTGTCAGAAGAGAATAAAAATTCGTCCCTTTCTCTTTAGAGTCTTTAAAAATAGGATCCTGGGGTTTTAAGAGCCGAGGTCGACCAGGTTGGACGACATTGGGTTGAGTATAGTGTCGTGTAAAGTGTGATGGTGCACAGGGTCTGTGTTGGGTACCGGAATGGCACTAGGACCCGGTGGTGGCGCAAGGCCGTGCAGAGGTGGCAGCCCGGAGTTTAAGGTTAGAAGCAAAGCCGGACTTGAGGAGGTGTGATCGGGGGTCCCCGAAGGAGTTTTATCGTCGTCCGAGCTCCCCAAAACTGTTTTATTTCCATTCATGGAAGAAGTCAATGGATTATGGCTGTTAGAGTTCGAGTTCTCGTTATTTTCCCTGCAGGAAGGAAATGAGAAAAATCAGAATAATGCGTACAACCCAATCCACCCCCACAAAAAAAATATTCTCATACTGTTACAGCTCATAGGCTGTAACAGCAGGACTCTCAATTAAATGTGCTTTTCTAAGTCTTACAGTAACATTCCTGGGAATCATTAAACATTTAGAACGGGATGCTAAGATATGTCAATAAAAACACGTTAAAGCAAATAAAGACATTCCCTGAGTAAAAATCTCTGGACGATTTAAAATTATTTTCACACTGGTGTTACTATTTTAGAAATACAATTGCGTAAACGCTGTCAAACCTGCATAGTTAAATAGTATATAATATATTATTCGAGAAGTTCAAAACCTGTAAATAGTTTGTTGGTCTCTAAAACGCTTATGTTTCCGCAGAAATCAAGTTACTGAAATATCTGTCATTTCGTTTTTCTTTCGTTCGAACTTGCAAACGCGATAGAAAAATCACTTTTTGAGTGTGATTCCTGATTGATTTATATATTAAAACAAATCACTCTCTAGCACCTTTGAGGACTAGGAAGAGTTTTTTTTTATTATGAAACGATGCATGTTTTACACAATACGGATGCCGTGGTGTTTTCGAGCAATTAATGAAAACTACCCAGTTACACGTTCTGTCTTGCAAAAGAACTCGGATAATCTAGGCCATTTTGTTTCTTGGAGTACATTCACTTGTCTATAGGCAAATGTAAATCTACGTGGGAAATTTGTTATAAATATGAAACTGCTGAACGGACGGTACCTGTTACATATACAGTATCTCGTGAGTTTAGCTTTTGTGAAGGAGGATTTTGATATAGGCTAGATAAAGCCTTGCACGTGGTTTGGATTTGTAGGATAAACATACCTTACTAAACATTTTTGTTGCTTCTTCCACAATAGTAGGTAAATTAGCGGAAAAGAGCTTTCCCTTTTTCTGTTTTTAAGATAGTCAGATTCCTCCTTCTCGAAAACAAAATTATTAATTTTCGTATTTCCCCCCTAATTTAAATTTAACAAAGCCCCCCTTTTCTTTGGAAATGGAGCCTTCTAATAATACAAAACATTTTACACACAATATGATCAGAAAAATACTGTTATTTAAAGTTCTTTAATTACTGTAATCTTTGCAGGCTGTGTTTAAGAGAATGTCAGCTGACAATAACTGCCTCAAGTTTTCAAAGAAAAGTGTATGCTATACATGTAAATATGGCAACACTTCATGTTCTTATACGCATATATAAAATACGTGAATTTATTTGGTAAAATTACAATTTCTAAACTTTATTTTACAAGTCTGCGAACTAGACATCACCGAGATGTAGAAATGTAAAATAC
The DNA here is from genome assembly GCF_059453375.1 of Lepisosteus platostomus. Classification (NCBI taxonomy): domain Eukaryota; kingdom Metazoa; phylum Chordata; class Actinopteri; order Semionotiformes; family Lepisosteidae; genus Lepisosteus; species Lepisosteus platostomus. Next base: position 18,081,548 of record NC_142627.1, on the reverse strand, counting down.
AAATGGAGGGTTGACGCGGTAAGGTTTCCAGCATTGAATTAGTCGCCCCCGGGTGATGCCGAAACAAGACACCCATCTTTTCGGAGAACACCTAACTGAAAGGTTGTACGCCTTTAGACCCGACTATTATAATTTTCTAAATGCATTTTGAAACTACACTTAAGGCGTATTTTGCCTCAAAATCATTTTTGTGCGTTCTTCATTCAAAAGTAAGAGAAGAAAAAGATTACAACACTTTCTTCACGGGAAATATTTGCCTTCAATAATTTTAGTTTTTAAATTCAGTAATTTAGTTGCTCTTTACTAAGCGGTTTTAAAGTAAGGTCTTACATGGAAAACTGAGCAGTACCGCACATTCAAATTATGTATAAATATACAGATGACCCTATCATTCAATTTTAATGGAGCCCTTAATATAAACGAATGGCTTTTATAGATTACCAAGGGCTAATATAAATTAAGCCTTGAGAGCCACTTAAATTATTCGATAAAATACAGTGGATATAGAAAGCTTGCTCCGTTTCGTATTACAATATGTATATAGGCACAAATTACATATAATGTTCTTAAATGAGATATTTTTAACATTGAATATCATATATTCATTAGAACGTGAACATTTCCATCTATATGTTGTCGCCCTGCCTTGTTTCCAATTACATATATTTAATTCATAAGGTGATTCCGGGAGTTCCTTAGTTTCCTTTTTTAGAAAAGCAATGCCTTTCCTAAAAGCTATATTTAAAACCGTTTACAATTTTTGTTTATGACTACACGAAGAAGAGGTCCTGTAGGAAAGAGAATTGTATTTACTTGTACCTCTCCTTGGCCTCAGCGGCGCGGTCCCTTTGCCTCCTGTTTTTGAACCAGTTGCTTACTTGAGTTGTAGTCAATCCTGTAGCCTCCGCTAACTCCCTCTTTTCCCGAGGAGAAGGGTACGGATTGTGAGTGTACCACTCCCTCAGAACGCTCCGGCTCTTTTCCTTAAAGCAATAACTGGTCTCCTCGCCGTCCCAGATAGACCGGGGCAAAGGGAACTTTCTGCGGACACGGTACTTCCCCACAGCCCCAAGAGGGCGGCCCCTCAGTTTCTCCGCTTCGATGTAGTGCGCTTTCAGCCAGAGCTGCTGCAATTTGGGGTGGTTGTGAGGCGAAAACTGGTGGCTCTCCAGGATTTTGTAAAGCTCTCTGAAATTGCCCCTGTGAAAAGCTACCACCGCCTTCGCTTTTAGGACGCTTTCATTCTTGTGAAGGTGTTCGCATGCAGGTAGGGACCACAGAAAGCGTCCGAGTCGTTCAATATTGCCTCCTTGTTGAAGGACCTCGCAGACGCACGCGACTTGTTCTTGCGTAAAGCCAAATGTTGGAAGCATGGACATGGTCACTTAGTTATATATATAAATGGGTTTGTTGTCTCGTTTTCTTCGTCTTCTTTTAAACTACGACATTAAAACCCGCTGGTCGGTTCCTGTAAGTCCTTGAGCGGTACGTCGATCTGTGCGGAAAACCTGTTTCAAAACCACATTGATAAAAATCCAAAAGAGAAGTCGAAAACTTTTTCTTAGTGTTGTTCAGAAATACTTTGTTTGTGGCAATCCCTTTAAGATATTATAGAACTGAGATTTTAGTCCCTCCAAAGCTGATCGCTTCCTTTTCTATGCCGTTTCAACATAACGTACTCCTAAAGACTAGACTCTCTCCCTTGTTTTAATAATATTATTCTAAGCTGGCAAGAAAAGCGATTATGTGAGCTGTGATTGGTTGGTTATCTGACCCGGGGATGGTGAGGATAAGACAATAGTTTTAGTCAAATTATTTGCCATGGTTACGCTGTCATTCAAAGTAACCCGATATGCTTTGAGGTGGCTCCCTGGCTCGGCTGACAGATTGCTCCCCTCCACTCTTAACCCGCCTCCAGATTGAAATATTGCTTAGAGATTTTTTTCCTATTTATTTTTTTCTTTTCTTTGACTGACACCCAAAGCAGCCAAAGAACAAGAAGCTGCTGTGCCGTGATCTTTCCACTTGTACCGGGTGGCGCCAGAGTACGGACCCGTGCGCACCCATACTGTGCTGGCAAATTGATTGCACTGATTCTTGCGTGCAAAATCTGCCAAAATCCATTCTAGTAACATAAGCTCATTCATGTTAAAAAAGCTTGACAATTTTTCGACTTTTGCCTCCATACATACAATTTATCCTAGTCCTTTAATTCACCTAAGATTAAAACTGAGATTAAAACACAAGAGAGCGGCCTTTGTTTCAAAATATCCCTTGCTGCAATATTGAAGTGTCAGTTTTCTCTGCACTACATGATGTTTGTGTTTACCGTTACAGATTTATAAAGGGAAGTTCTGGATCTTTCAGGACTGCTCAAAATAATTGCAGGATTCAGGGAAATATAGCTAAAGTATGCAGATTGATTCTGTGTAAAATGTATTACATATTACAATATATTATAAACATAAGATCTGTGTTAAATTAAATATATAATTGGAAAAAAGCTTTCATTTAAAGGTGTCAATATTCTGAACTGGAAAACGAATTCATGGTTTTTACAGGACATACAGATATCCACAGAACAGTTGCTTTATTACAGTGGTTGAGCTAATAGTTACAACCTACATCGCTGTGACGAGGAGTGAAGTTCTCTAATAGCTTCACAGTTTCTGCCCTTAATACGGAAGACCACTCTGCGTAGCCGCTGGTAGGAGACCGTTTTCAACCTTGTATAAGTTACCTCATTTATTTTTTATGACTAAATGATTTTACTAAATAACATAGTCAGTGTCAGTTTCATCCTTTCTGCTCTTAAAACGAATTGAATCTTGAATCTTTTTCTTGTATACAAGCTGCGTTGTTTTTATCTTAATGGATTTATAAGAATAAAGCTTTTTAAAAATTCTTATTTTACTCACGAGAAAAGGAATTATAGAATATTGTATTTCAACAGACCTTAAATGCTCGATCTTAGCATTGCTTACTTTTTTTTTATTATCCTATAGGATACCGATGGACCGATTCGTGCTATTTGTTTTTATAGCAAAAATGCTTTAGAGTGTTTTCTGAGTCGATTCCTGTCTCCTGTCTTTCCCTCTCTCACTTCGGTCCTTTAAGTATAATTGTACCTGATTACAGACTTTCATCTTCCACTGCTACTTTAGATCTCGACCTTAATAATACTATGCTAAACCACAAGAAAGATTGACAAAGCTAAGGGTTATGTGAAATTATAAAATCGCTGATGCTTGTTTTTAAAATAGGAAGGGTGGTATAGTGGCAAGAGATAAAAGGTGCGTTGTTTTGAATTTTGCGTCATTTTCCAGGTTGTTTCGCTTTTATTCACCTTGCTTCTTGTACTCGCTGGAAGCAGGAGGTTTCCAGGATCAAACAGCAGATGATAGGTTCGCCGCTGCAGTCAGAGAAGACAGAGAAGACCTCTGTTCAGCTTAGCGGCTCTTCAGGTAGTAACGCAGTTTGCAAGTGAGTAGCCTGCGTATTGTTTGCTACAGAAAACGCAATAAAACGCGACATCCCTGTACACATATGCTTCTAACGACTCCAAACTCATGCAGTTTCTAACACAATGTCAACAACCACTTTCCTTATAACTTGTGCAAACATCACTTAAGAAGCGTTCACCTGCATTTTGCAGAACAATAATATGAACTGAATTATATGTTCCATGGCCACTTAAATCAGGACAAATTACATACTGGTGCTGCATTTTGCTTGGTGTGAAAAGAAAGACTAGGAAGACCTATCATACCTCCCACGCTACAGCTAACACGCAGGTCTAGTCTTCAGATCCATAAATTTACGATGATCACTTTTCTTTGGAAAATACGCCCCGATCGTTCATTGCAATAACCATCGTTTCTTTGCTATGCCTGTGACTACTCCCATCTCTTCAAAGGGGCATACATAATTAATTAGATAATTTTAAGATCGCCCCTCTTAAAATAAATAGAAATAAATACATATTCATTACAGACAAGATATTACAGAATACACAAGTATACATTTGGAGAAAACGTAATACTCTAAATCCAGCCTAATTATACAAAAAAACCAAAGTAACAAAGTAGAGTTATTTGAGAACTAAAAACAAATCATTCGTAAGGCAAGGCAAACAGGTGAATTAACAGGAAAAGCAGGACTAAAACTTCTATGTAATTACATTTCTGATGTCATGGCCCCGTGAGTATTGCTTTGGGATACTGCCTCTCACTCGCGGCTTGTGGTTCAAAAACTGAACAATTAAAAGTTGCTGTGATGTCGGACAGGTGAAACGCTGGAAGAATTCAACTGCATACAAAAGGATTTGTAGTCTTTAAACTGCCTGTACAGTCCGTGTGATCGTTTACCTTATTGTTTGTGATGCCCGTCTCGCTATCTATCAAATACTATTGTGTAAAGCTAGTTTAATCTGTTTAATCTCGGGTTTTCCTAAGTAAAAAGCTTAACGGAAAGAGCTCAAGACAATATAATAATTGTGTGTTTGCATATGGCAAAACACAGGTAGATATAGATATTCACAGAAATAGGTGAATAAGTATTTTAATATCTTGTTATTTTGTAATTTCAAAACCATGACTGAAACTACAACTACATAAAGAGCAAAAATTAGATTCAGGCAGACATTAAATAAACAATTTATGTTCTCACGCCACAATTAACAGCTACTTATTTTAGGGGACTAATTCAAATTCTCATAAAACTGCACTGAAGAAAGTATTTTATCAGATGAAAATTTGTACTGTAAAAGTCGGCTGAGTATGTGTAGAAAGCATTTGAACACTCGCACTGCTTCTTTTTGACAGCTTTTAAACTTAGCTTCCGTTCTTCAGTCTGGGAGGGAACAGAGAACTACTTAATATATAATAACCAAGTATTCTGAACTCTTAGTAATAAAGCCGATGTTCAGAGTACTTCTGTGTTCTGCCCTGGTGGTTATTTAAAATTTTCCACTTCAGAAAGCGCTTTGGTTTGCTTTAGAATTGCAATATATTTAACCTTTCTTTGAGGAGAAGTACAAATAACAGTTGGCTACAATTGCTGAGTATTTATGCATATACAGTACATTTGTGTCTTGTGTACAGTATATATATTTATTTATTGTGTTGCCTGTCCAGGCAGAGAATTATCACAGAATCTCCAGGACATTCTGATCCCTATTCGTTGTTTTTGATGGTCAAGTAAATTATTGCTGTCCCTCTCGGATCCCTACGGGGTTAAAATAATAATTAAAATCAACTCCCGCCGGAGGAAGCGAGCGCGGCGAGTCGCAGCGCCCGGGCCCTCCAAATTCAATCGAGTTCTGGATTTGTGGAAAGGGGAGGAGGGGGACCCCAGGAGTGACAGACTGAATCAAGGTACAAGTCTTAGGCTGACAGTATTTGTAAACCTCTTGCTTCCACGGATCATTTTGATCAGAGCTTCGCCAGGCCCGTGTAGCTAGTCTGAGTGGTGATTATTACAATACTGATGAATGGGGATCGCGTTTCTTGTAATAGCTGGCCCCTATTTTCACAGCCTCCCACCGCTAACCCGAGAGCTTGCTGCCACGACCTGCACTAATTGGCCTGATTATTCCAAGATGTGGGGGAACTCGGGGTGGCGGGAGTACCGGGCTCCTCTTTGGCCTTTGTAGAAGACAGACTGCTGGCTGGAGCAGATCTTCTGCTTGCCCCGAGCTACGTATTTTAAGGGGAAAAATACCGAAGGTGTCGCATTCTATTAAATAGGAAGGGAGATATAGCATTACCAAGGACTATAGCTATCTTTGTTATTTAGTAGCTGTAAATACACTTTAGGTAAATGTCTTCTGCGGAAATGTAGACATCAGTTCACTAGACCCTTGAGGCTGAGCTCACGATCTAACTCGTTGTTGGAAAACGACTCAATTTTAATTCCATTCATTTAATAGGGGGTAAAGATAAACACATTTAGAACAAACATTTCTTGTTTATCGTTTTTGTCCGAAGAACGAGCTTGAACATTCAAACTGACGTCTACGTTTTAAAAAAGGAAACTCGGGCCGAAATGGAGGAAGGTCGAAAGGCCGGCGGTTAGAATGAGCCATTTTGCTAATTCGTGTAAAAAAATGTGCAACTAGTGAACAGGCCTTTGCATCGATTAGTCCTCTAGCAAATCTCGTGGACAGGTGTCAATTATCCACTTAGAAATAACGCGACTTTCTTGGGCACATCGAAGAATAACTGAAGAGCAGTCAAATGCACTGGTGGCTACAGGTCAGAAGAGCGCTCATGCAAATCCAGGCATAATTCAGCTTTCAGAGAGAGTTGCTTTATTTAGCAACACAGTGTATTATTTCTTGTTTTTATTACATGTAATAAAATTTATGCGTTTCAAATGTTTAAAGTTTTTAGCACTTCATGTGTTATGGTTTGGGTATGTAACTTCCACTGTCCCTTGAGGCCTGGCTGTGCTTAACACCATACCCGTGTGTAGTCCAACTGGGTATTTTTGCAGGCAGATTTAATTTGTAGTTTGTTTGTTAGGTTGGGAAGGGCAAGTAAGTTAACAAATTCTCGAAAGGAGACGATTTTCAGACGAAATGCTTCTTGGTGTGTGTCTCGTAAATGAAAAGAGCAATGATACCGTTAACTTAATCTCAAAATGCTGTAAACATTCTTTATTATTATTTCAGTGCTTGTTGACAGCAGATTATCCATTGCACAAATTTAGAAATGCCTTCAATTTAACAACAAACCTTTCCATTGCCTCGTCAGTGTTATACTTTATTGATTGTGAGTCAGTCTGAATCTGATTTTATATGCATATATAGACCCTTATATGCAATTGCATCGCGTAAGGTGCTTTTTGTGTTATAAAAATACATTCAGTCGCAACAGCAACGCCATTCAAAAGTATTCACATCGTAATCCAAAATATAAATTACACCCGAGTGCTCTAATAGGGAATTTTAAATAATAAAAACTATCCTTAATGTATCATTTTAGTTATTTAAAGGAAGAGCTAGTGTCTTTCTCATAATCCTTCCGTCTCTGCACAAATAATCGACGAAATAGCTCTACTAACCTGACGTGTCACTTTATTAGACAAACAAACAGCCTAAGGGCTCTTGAATGTGAGTTTCTGTTTCAGCCTTTCTATGCCATCAGAGATGAACGTGTTCTACACACTAAGACTGTGTTTGACCTTCAACGTCCGCGAATGCAGACGCTTAGAAATCATGAGATTGTGTATTTATAGAGACGTTCTGCAAAGCCGAATTACTCGCATTTAGATTCTTCTGAAACGCGAGCAGAAACCTTTCTTTATTTAACATACAACTGAGCCCTTTGTCATTTCGATTTTTGCAATGACTTTAATTCTGCTGGCGATGTTTTCCCTTGAACCCTCACGCTGTCTTCTAGCACTGCCCTCATAAGTATCTTTACCAGGGGTCAAGTTCAAAATCACCATGTTTCCAAGGCGGAAAGGTCAACTGCCTACAGAGCCTAAACAGGAGCCGTTCCTTTGAAAATCTATTATATTCAGCAAAACTTATTTTCAAAAGTTTTAACACCTTTATTATTTTAGCGCCTGATACTACATGTACTGTAACTTTTAAAAAGAATCCGACGTTGACATATTATTTTTATTATTAACATGCGTCATTATCGTAAGTTTACGATATTTCACAGATATGGACAAAATCAATAATAGCGTAATTATGTTACGATTAAAATCATTATACCTCTATTTTATCCACCTTTATTAACGATAAGTGTTTGTTTCACATCATGTTCTAAATAAGACCGACCGTTCGAAATCTCTTCCTTCCCCTCCGCAATTTCTCCTTCTTCGGATCCACGAATCTATATAATATTCTAGAACTTTCGTTTGCCTATGAGAAATATTACCATAATCTTATTTATTTTAACTTTTAGTAAATATGAAGATGTATTCAACAAGATTAGTAATCGACAGGTGTGGAAAAAAACGGTTTGTGGATAAATAAGCAATTTACTGTATCTACTCCAGAAGCGGAATAATAATAATAATAATAATAATAATAATAATAATAATAATAATAATAATAATAATCAGGATTGTGAAACTACATACAGTGCGTATTTTACTTTTAATAACCTTAAAAACTTTTAATACGTGCCCGAGCAATTAATATCAATAGGAAAATCTTCTCTAAATTGCACTGTTAAAAGTGCGAGAACAAGGTACCAATCCTCTACTCAAAGGACTGCAGTTTTAACATATCGTTAGTATTTTTGTTGACTGATTTTCTAAAAGTGCTGAAAGAGAAGCGTGTTTTTTTAAACAAAACATTTGAAGGACAAGACTGGAAACGGGATTTAAGATAATCAGATGCTAATTAATTATTTCACCCTAAAGAAACCACCGAGCACTACGGACCAAATCAATCAATCAATCAATCAATCAATCAATCAATCAATACTGGCGTTCATCTCACTAGGTTAAGGAAAGGAAATACCAGACTGAATCCTGAACTGAATCGATTTTATGGAAAGTTGTCCTGTATAGCCGGATTAAAAAACCAGGGGCCTGTGTGGTTAGTTGCCTTGTATCATCTACCTTGTTCCTGTACCCCCTTTCGAACTCTCGTTCGCCTGCTGTTATATGATACTGAAGACTTTGGCAGAAAAAAAAACATAAACACAAAAACACAAATCATCCTATTATTGTGCAGTTTTCCTTTGGGAACTATAAGATTTACAGCCCAATCAAATAAAGAGATAGTTACGACGCATGTTTCGGTCATAGAGGTAAAAGTTGAACGTAATCGTTTTAAATCGTTGTTTCAGCATCACCTTCATTATTTATTACGCCTGCAAAGACTACTTACACGTTCCAATAGCATTGATCACTATTATTGTTATTTTTTTGGAAAACCTTTAAGAATCATCAGTGTCTCCACGATGGCTAGGGTCAGACTGATGAATAACGTTTCTCATATGACGCCAAAACCAACATTAAAACAACAAAGCCACTAATCATTAAACTAATTAAGTTTGAACAAATTAAGGGAAGAAAATCTTTTAAATGGAGATATTGCGAGTCATGTTTGAGCCACACTCTGTAAGCTGTCTTTAGAAAGGTGAGGTTTGTGTGTGTGAAGGTGTTCTTAGCGGTTGTGTGAGTGAAGGGGTTGTTGGCATCCTGCTGTCTGGCATACTGCCATGGCAACGATACACTACTGTAATGACACAGCGTATAGACTTCGGGAAAGAGAGCAAGACATGAATATTTAAAAAAGAATGCCCACCGAAAGGGCATTTTATCGGGGTTCGCCTCGTAGCGGAGGGTGGGGGGAGAAAGTAAATGAAGATTTATAAGCGTGCAGGCACATTGCGATTTAAGGAGGCGTTTCATTGCTCTGAAATGAATGTTATTCGAAATGTCTGTTTCTTTTGCAGTTCATCTGTTACTTGTCATCTCTTCCCTGTCGTTTATTCAAAGCGTTAGCAAATGTTAAACTATACCAGATTGGCGAATGGAAACCATAATTGCTAAATGTAAACAAGTCTTAACGCTACGATTCTGTAAGAAGAGCGTTGGGTATATTCAGCTACACGTATTATGGCTACACAAACTGGTACAGACACTATAAAGAAAAGGTTTATGGCGCCTTATCTCCATTGTTTAAACAGAGACTTACCGAACTACATCCTATTCATTTTAGATAATTAAAATTTAAAAGTATAATAAAGATAACCTATTCACCTTAGTTGACATTACAATTACCTGCAACTAGTATGACTAATTTGTTATCATATAAATTTGCAAAACAGTATATAGAATCTATTGAACAAACAATGTATCGAAACTTGCTGTTGGTGCAGCTGTTGTTAAAGTATGCTAGATCAAATCTGAGTCAAATCGTTTTGCTGACGGATTTTATTTTTTCATATTTTAACGCACTGTCACCTCTCTCGAAATTGGTGAGTTAGATTTTTTTTTCTATGTAAACCAAATAGCTCCCTATCCGCGTTCTGCACATCTTCACCCAGAGGGCCGCTTGATAGAGGGAATTCATCATGATCACGAACCTGCTTGTCCCTAGTAAAGGTCGTGGCAACCATGAGCCTATCCTGGCCTGGTGTACACCCGTGACTAGACTAGGGTGGCTACACAGACGCAGAGACAATTCAGAGACACGGTAATTAACTAGGATATCTTTGATAGCTGTGAAGAAACCAGAGGATTCTGGGGGAGAACATTCTAACTCCACACAGAGAGGCGCTGAGAGTGGCATTCAACCCCAATTCAAAAGTCTAACCACATAAGACACACAGCAGTCAAAACTATTATAGAGGACGCGCTGCTAATTCTCGGAAAACAAATGATTATTCATCGTCATTTTCCATCTTTCTCCAGTTAATAGAGAGTCCATTTATTTCTGAATGTATAGTCATTCGACTTCACTAAGTGCGCAAAAAGCTTATAAAAAGTAAACCCATCGTTCGTTGTCTGCAAATAAATCCTTAAAACATTTGGACTCCGTTTATTTCAACAAGGAAAGAGAACATTTTTATAAATTCACGCTTTTCCCAGCATGTAGTATACATTTAACAGGGTCTGGGTATGCTTTACTTAGACTGGCTTGCGTGAGGCGGCAAAATAAATTAAGCAAACTACCTAAGCCGTCGAACATTGAGAGAGGTTACTGCTTTGTTTCATCAACTAGATGGATTAGTACATATAGACATTTACAGGATACTTACAGCAAAAATAGCATGTGGAAAATTAGAAAGTATACAGTGACAAATTAGGAAGATTAAATATCTAAGGGCACACTTCAAGCCAGAAAATTGTGGTTTCATAATTTTAAACGATATATTTCTTTTTTCCTCACAAAGTAAACAAACTCTGGAGTAACAGCTTCCTTGGTATACGTATACAGTCGAAATGTAAATCCTTCATAAAAAGAAATGTAAACCTCCTTAAGATCACATATGAAATGTATGTCTAGGTTTTAAGGGTATTACATGTTTGTATGGAGATAACATATCTTCATCATCATCCTGATGATGCTACAGGTACAAAACTATGGTTAACTATAGCCCGAAAGAAAATAAATTTCTTATGAATTTTTTATCTATAATTGACCACATTGGTAAAATATTTAATGAAGCATTTTGTGTTGGTTTGTTTTGGCCTGTGAAGCTGTTATACAACACAATGGTATAAGGAGATCTGACACATAGCTCCTGTGTGAACTCTAGTATTGTAACAGAGACAAATGATCCTGCATTTAAAATACATCACACAGACAACTATTTATACAGTACAGCTATTTTATGCCGAGCACCACAGTACTGTGAATACAATTGAGTTTGAATAACTACATCCAAAAGATAAAATAAAGAATATGTGAAAAAAAGACTTCCAGTATTTAAATGGACTTCAGAGTTTTAAAGAACAGATTTATTTTGGGATCCTTAAAATCAGTGGTAAAAATATGATGGGTTAAAATGTTGTGGTTCTGTGGGGATAGTGTCAGAAACCCATGCTTGTGAGGTTGCTGCCCATTTCTCCTATGTAAATCTCCTTTTTGACGTAAATGTCAGCTGGTTTATCAGGAAGCTTTTCCAAGACAGTGTCCTTGTGCTGCATGGAATCTAGGACTTGCCAGACCATGAGCTGTGATGAGCCAGTTTTCTTCCCATCTTTGAACTGGATTGTGCAGTGCTCAGACCCAGGATTCGATCCCTGGTCTCTTTGAGCCAAACAAATATGGCTTGATAAGCTACCTTATATCCCTGTCACATGTGGCACACAAAGGGCACACACAAGCATGAAGGACATGTTATCCTTCTTCTTTGTATCTGGCAGCACTACACCCATTCAAAAAGACTGTGGTGCAGCTCTTGGATCTTGGGCACTGAGTTAAAAAAGGGTTTTGGAAAAAAGCAGGGTAAAGCATGGTAAAGGTGTAAGTAACTTGCAATGAATGACCACTGTTGCATGAGGGCATGGGAGTGTTTGATTTCTGCTGTGAAGAAACGAACATAATTCTTGTGGACACCTGCGTGTTCTTCCACTTTTGCAGTCAGCTGCCAGGAGTTTGCTTTTAAGCTCCTTATCAAAGCACAGATTGTGTTTTGCTGGCATTGGGTGTACAGAATGTGAAAAAGATATCCTTTGGCTTGTCTAGAAATGGAAGATCAAACCATTATGAGCCAACAGTAGAACATCCGGTGTACTGGAGATCTCCTGTTGGCTCAAGAGACTTCCATGCTCTTCCCCAAAGTCCAATAGTGCCCATTTGAATGTCAGATGAGATGTCTTTACTAGGGACACCTTTATGTACATATGAAGACTGCACTTTTCTTCCATAGATTTAACTGCATCTTATTTTATATGTCTGGAAAGTTTGTATTAAAATTATCCAGAATAATTAGCAATGTGATAATACTGAATTTGTATCCATTTCTGTAGTGAGAATTTTATTACATTTTGCGGCTTCACTTGAAACAAAAAGTTCACTTTGTGTCACAAGCCAGATGGATTGTAAATAGTTCCTTGGTAAAGTCAGTAATAGTAATATACTGCAGGAAGGCCTTATAAGTTCATGCTGCACATTTATAGTAACAAAAATGTCTTTGTTATTTATGAAGACTTAACTCATGCAACTATTACAGGAAAAAACAACAACTGATATTTCTTTAGCATTAACAAAGCTGTGACTGTAAACATATGCTGTTTAATTGTGTGCAATAGCACATGCCAAAAATTTTTTTTTTAAATGCAACTGTATTTGGTTGAGTTCTGTACAGCATCAATGATTAATGAATTCATTGAATACAAAACGTTTCAAGAGGAAACATTGCAGTGCTGTTAGAAGGCTTGTCCAAACCTACAACCTAAGCACATGTGTTTAAGCTACTAGCAAATTAGTTTAATCTACTATAACGCTCGCACACCATGTTCCAAAACAGTGCTTAAATAAACAGAAAAGGCCTATTAAGCAAAAGTGATATTTGATTTAAATACAAAATTAAACTTTACAAGATATATATTAATAGTATGTTTCTTCTGTTAAACACATTTTGCATCATTATTATGCACAACTTGTGCAGGAGTCAAAACCAATATACAATCAGAGATCATTGTATTTGTATTAGTCAACGGCTGCTAAATTCTAAGAAAAATATAAAATAAACCTAAAGTCATCTTTTGCTAAAATGTGGAGCTAAATAATAATCTTTCTCAAAAATGTTTTGCTAAATGAGATATTTATTTTGCATATCTGGGTCAAGTTTTTTTTTTATTGATTTCCATTGTATTGCCCAGCCAAAATGTTTAACATTTCCATATTGTTTCTGATGATAAATGAGTTGCCAGAAAGTCTCTAAGCTCATGTTAAGTCTTCAAAAAGCCTTTGTGGTTTAATCCACACTGCATGACTTCTCTTTTAGTGGAACCAAATACTGTAATTGCCAATTATAATAATGTGTTGTGTGGGCTTAAACTATCAGCTAGTCCATCAAATATTTTAAAATTTACATTAACAGTAATTGAGTGATATGAAACCACATATTGTAAAAATTAAACAAGAGACACATTTGCTTTGTAAACAGACACATGCACATGTTATTACAGTAGGATACTATTACATAATTGTTTTTAATTTAGCACATAAGCCTAATTAAATACTTGCAAAATTCTAACTTTTTGCAGGAAGCTAAAAATCACAATCCATTTTTTATGTGCACGTACATTAATATGGTTGAAGACACAATAATAGGACTAGACCGAGTAAATGCAGACAAGTGCAGAGCACATGTAGGTGAAACAATCGCAGATATTGTTGTCATTTAATAGCTGTGTTTGCATTTCAGGGTTTAATTTCATACACAAAATATTTTTTACAGCCATTACTGCCACCCCTCAGGCTCCTCTGCAATAGAACTGCCTGCACATTGTGAGAGCACTGGCCGTATTTAGTGTTCTTGAGCCAACGTCAATAGTACTTTCCACAATATTTAATCATGCGGGCAATAATATTTTTCAAAAGCAACTTTTTTCCATATCTTAGACTTACTCCGTTCATGGAAAACAGATTTGTTTGCAGAAAATCGAATAAACAGAGATCACAGTGCAACACCACACATTGCAAATGGATTATGAATGAATGACTGAAAGTATTTTACATTGGACATTATCATTTCAGTTTCACATAAGAATTCCAGCAGTGCCATTATGTCATATTCAGAATGTGACCAAAATCATACGCACTTTCTAAAATAGTCTTTTTAAATTAATTGTACAATTTTAATATAACATCCATTGATTTGAATTCTACACTTTTAGCTATATAGCTTAACATTTTATTTGCTTCTCCACATTGTCTAGAAAACTAAAATCATGTGTCAGCATAAACATCTATGTATTACCAATCATAGCATCTTCAAACCTGTTGTTTTCACATCTATAGGTTACAGTTTATATTTTTACTAGCTGTGTGTAACACTCTGCACTTGTCTTCTTTAATAGTTAGGTATTTGCCAAGTCTATATCTTTTTTTGAATTTCCTTTGCAGCTTCTGTTTAAGCACACTAAGTAGTACTATGCAGAGAGAGGCCAAATAGCCTTGTGCCCAAAGTGAAAGTTCATGAGAGTTGGTGTGATGGAGCTAGACATGTCTCCAAGGGAGGTCAACCAGATACCAAAGGAGGGCATCTGTTCTAGAAGCGCAGCTCATAGCTCTCCGCCATTGTGTTAAGGACTCCAGGATTCAGTTGGAAGGTGAGCAAGGCCACGGGCAGCCAGTGGTGTGGGTTCAAAGCCTGATGTGAAGTGGGTTCCATACAGGGGGGGTCTGGTAGTCATTCTCAGGTGAAGATGGCAGTGTACTACACTGCCTACAGCAGATACTTTGCTCTGAAAGGCACTTCAAGAGTCAGCTACGTCTGCGTCTCTGAATAGAGATTTTACTATCAGTCAAATTTTCCTAGGCCCAGGCTTTTTATGACCACAGTAAAATAAAATAATTAAGGTATATCTCTGAAATACCTTTGATAAATTGTCACATATGGTGATTTTAATAATTCTATGTTATTAAGATAATAAGATGTTATTGTGCTTAGGTTTAAGAATTTATTTGCATTACTACATATATGAATACTTATAATTGCTTTCTTTCCCTATTGCAATAGATTCATTTCCCCAAAAAGCAATGCAATTATCCTGTCTGAAACCTTAAAGCAATTTCAATTCTAATTGAACTTTACTTTGTGTTAGCGAACCCTTTCATTTATTTATAAACACTCTCTCAACTCCTAATTACATTTGAACAAAAAACTGGTCTATATACCATTAAGCTGTAATGTGGTATAAAACTTGATTTCATTCCAGTTATAAGGATATTCTCACAATGATTTAATAATTACAATCTCATGTTTTAGGTAAAGTAAGCTCTCGTAATAAAACGAGAATTATATTTTCTATATATGCTAAAGTATTTATTTGTATTAAGCACTTTATTATAGAATCTACAGTTAGAAGCCAATGACTAACCAATCAATGTAGTCTTAGGTTTTTTTCACGCATTTTCATATGGATAGTGGTGAGGGTTTCAGAGCACAACATAACACATCATATTTTTAAAGAATGATATGTATGTGATTTTGATAAAAAGCAATTTCCCTACACATTTGATGGTGTAAACACCATTTGCTATTTTAAGCAGTGCTGTACATGCCTCTATTTAAAATTCTGAAACTGTCTTGACTGAAGAAACACAGACATTAAAGTGATGTGTGCTCGTTTCACTCATTTGCAACCAGCAGATGGCTAATTGAGTAACTGGGCCCTGGACTGAAATAATGTTCATTTTTTTAAATTTTGGCTGAATACCAGGAGGTTCAGCAAGAATTAATTCTTCATTGCCAGTATGGTAGTATTTTGTTTTTCAGTATTTTGTTTCTTTAATGATTAGAAATTATCTTGACAACTCATGACAGAGAGAAACAGTACCTGAGAAGCTATATGCAATCATCTGAAACAGCAGTTTTCTTAAATATTGAATCAACTGAGGTATTAAAACTGTCTCTAGACTTCTCAGTCTAGTAACATTAAAATGCTAAGTTTCCCATCTTTGTGGAGCATGTCTAGGTCATAGATCTTATGGGGAAGTGGATACAAATTGGCCCCGACAATGCAGAGAAAGCACAGAAACAGACTGTATTTATCAGAAACAGAATAGAATATTATGAGCCATACAACTGTGTACAGAACCCTAAAAATAAACCTCCTTTTTCCCAAGACATAGAAGTATGGAAAGCAACAGAAAAGTTGACTATTCAAATATACATTGAGATATTACTCTTTTTCAGGTAGGAGGGCTTATGATCTGTGAATATATTGTCTTTCAAACAATGAAAAGTCTTCCTAGTGTTTTGTATTTCCTGATATAGAAAATATTATTTTCATATACACCGGGAATGCACCAAATTGTCTACCATTACTCAATTGATACAACAGAGCAAAAATATAAATGTTTCCATAAATGAACAACATCTAGTCCTTCTTGTAATTTTCATTGCAAGAGACCTCTTGCATCTGTTTGACTAAGATAAATTGTATCGCAGATGGTAGAGGTTAGACTTTGCATGTGATGGAAATCCTTCCATGACAATCCTACAAAAACATCTCTATTGCCTTCAAATTGTAGCAAACTCAAGCACCTGTGCAGAAGACTCATTAAATGCTTATTTATAGACCAATGTTTTTAAAGAAAATATTGATGTCATATATCTATATACCTTTAGAAGATACAAATGTAAATAATTAAGCGAAGTATTAGATCTAATTATTATTTAGGTTCTGTCTGATGAAAAGAAACAGGCTACTTAGGGGCAATCAAGTTTGTTCAAGACAAAGGAGGTTTAACAGCTCTTTTAATCACTCAGTGTAGGCATGCAGACTACAAACACAGCGATTCTCAGTGCTGTGGTAGCGGATACCCTCTAAGGTCACAAACACATGAACAAAACAGTCCCTAAGAAAAGTAAAGTAAAGCAAACAACACCCTCAAAGCTTGTGAATGTTTAAATATGCTTATTTCTATCAAACTATGCCTCCTGTGAAACCTTCCTGAAATGGAGAAATTCTAATCCACGGTTTGCCCTTTCAACTTCTTTAGAGGGATAAACGACACAAAATGCTTCAAGAACAAAATTGCCCCCACTTAACCAAACAAACTGTACCACCTCAGCCCACTCTCTTTAATGGCCATTAAAATCCGGATGTGGACTCTAGCAGGGCCAGGAAACAACAGTGTAATAAGGGCGGGTAAATAAATCCTCACAGGGTAGAGTGAATGATCATTTATTTTGGTACATCTTGTGCAGGTCAGTAAGGTCTAGGTCAGATGGGATGCACATAATGCCCTTTACATGCTTTTTAAGCTATTGACCCTCATGAATCTGACACCATTGGAACTGAAGACATTCACAGAAAAATACATTGAATTATCTACATTTTCTTTGATCTCTCACATGACCCATGGACTAGATGTACAGTTCTGTTGACATGCTTTTCTTTTTTCCGAGAATATTTGGTAACTCGTGTTAAAGCTGCAGTGAAGATTTCAATTAGCTGTACTTGTTTTGTTGCGTGAATTAAAAGCAGAACATGCTGTCCGGGTGAATTGAATACTAGTTGTGTTTCTTACTTTAACAAATTCTTGAATTTTATTGGGGTGGAAGTGGGGAGGAGGGGTGGCCTTATGGCCTCTTTGCAAACCATATGTCCTTAATGTCAGCTGAAATTCTGCAGTTACAGTTTAGTTTAGTGTGAAAGACAGACAAGTTGTATAATAAGAGGCCTTGGGGTTTTTAAAAAAGATCTCACAGTATTATATTACCATCAATAAATTCAGAACGGTGATAGCATTGACACAAATTAGAGGCCCAGTCTTCTTGCAGCTATACATCCAAAGGTGTCATTGAGCTGTGCAGTAGCTGGCTTTCTGTATACTCTCACTAGCTGGTAATTAAAAAGCTGGTCTTGTGAAATACATTAATCTCTGGTTCACTGATAGTGCAAGCACTTTTCAAATTTATATTCCCAGATGGAATAGAAAACTAGCATAACATTTGAGTTTGATGTTTTGGAAAAGTTTATTAATGCTCTATTTCTTTGGTGGGAGTATTTAACTCAAGCCACAGTTTTGTTACAACTGCTGTGGCTTTTTCATTCACTTGCTCGACTTGAGGACTCGTAAATGGTAACAAATTACCCAATTTAAATTTAAAATAAAAACTCTCCAGCTATAATAAAAAGAAGAAAACTTTCCTTCTTTAACTCTGATGTTTACAGAAAAATAACATATCTCAGCATGTGAATGTGTTTATTTCTCTGTTAGCTATATGGCAATTACAATGCAACTTTATCCTCTGTTTTAAAATAAAAGAAATTGGTAGTTTCCTCACTATGTATACAAAACTGAAGAAGTATGTAAAACCATATTTTTAAATAAAGAAATGTGCTATAATATCTCTGAATCCATTATTTCATTTTGTTCCAAACATAAAGGGCTATGAAGGGTCACAAACAGAAATAAAAATCACAAGACAGGAAATCACATACAATGCATACTGATGCACAATGAAAATACAACAGTTTACATTTTACATCCATAGATCACTTGGCACATGCTGTACATTATTGTAAAATTTTAAACACAGCACATGTATGTTTTTTTTATTGGAGTAGTATTTTAATTTAAATGATTTGCATGAACATGAGATGCACGACAAAACTGCAACTGATTTATAAACAAGTGCATGAGGAACATGGTGCAGCATCCCAACTCAGTCTATCCAGAGCTGATCTTGTATACTTGTCAAAAGTGCTAGTACTGAGTCTAAATGCTCAGAGGGGTTATGTCCAATGATAAATTCATAAAGTTTTCATTTTAAGTGTGTGTCACTTTTCATACTGAAAATGTATCATGGTTCCTTGGTATGTATTGTAAATATGGTCACATTTACTATGATTATGTTTCATATCTATGTTTATCTTTTTATTACATCTAATTAATTTCTTTCATGTGTCATATCAATATGCATGTATGGCAAAAAATAGTCTATGCATAAATTATTATTAAAAAAGAAAGCAGGAAACAGTTTAATTTTCTTTTTTTTGGGGTATCAGGCTCACTTTTGTAGAGATGCTTTTTTTCATAAAGTCTTTCACATTATTTGGTATAGTAAAATATATAACAAAGTAATTACAAACTGATTCTTATGATGTATTTTCTCCCTCAAATCAATCTTCTCCATTGATTTTTATTGTAGCAGAAAAATGCTGGAAGCAGAAGTATTTCAGCTGCAGCGTGTTACGTGCTTGTCATGTTTCTGTCAGCAGCTGCAGTGCCTTTCATCAGTCTGCTACTACATTCATCTCTGTCCTTGTCTGTACCTTAGTTTCCATTTCCATATTCAGATGAACCTTCATCATTCAATCTTTTCAAATCTCTTGACTGCAGCTCAAAATCAGTATTTTCTAAATTTAAACAATAATTTTGTATCACAAAAATGAAATGTATTTCAACATAAAGCAATGTAGGGATACTATACCAATGGTGCAACTTTAACTTTCTTCAGCATTCAATAGTATTTTCAAATATGAGAATGTATTTATGAAATTGTTTGCTCTGTTAGATAATAATACAGGATTCGTAAACTATTAATCATGGAGACCAGTTACAAAATGTTTGTGTGAGGAAAGTCTTTCAGTCAATATTAAGAAGAGAAATGGGTCAAACATTTAAATTTTGAACATGCAAAGCATAGGGCCAAGGCAAAGCTTTAGCTACATGATCAGAATTATTTTTCATCTTTACTCTTAAAACTGCATTTATAGGGGTTTGTTTCATTTTTTAAAGGAAATGTACAGTAGACATTTTCTGGCAGTACTTGCCCTCTTCATTAAAAAAATTTGGACTGTCGGGTGGTACAGGAAGCAAGGAAGCTTTTGAACACGACATCCAAAAGAAATAAAAACACTTCTTTTCGCTTTGGTCAAACATCAGCGCAAGGAACATCTGGCAGCTTGCCTAGAAAACAAAATGGCCTGCCTTGGAATTCCAACCACACTAAACAAATGGGTACAGAGAGAAGAGCCAGCAAAGCACCAGAAGAAAACTGAGAAGCTTAAGATGGATAACAAACAAGGTCAGGGACAAAACAATAGAATAGGAAATGATACAATACAGGAACAAATACAGGAACATTTTTATAACTGCAGGACTGTGAGCAGTGGCAGAGAAGGTAAGTGGTGATGAAATAAAGACAGTGCGATTAAACAACTAAAAGCAAAACAAATTATTTTCTATAGCACAGGAGTGTTGACCCTAGGGTGGATCACTATTAGATTGTCAATGACAATTTATTTAGATTGCAGTGTACTTTGTACAGCCCTTACAAAGGTCTTCAAGGTGTGAAGAAAGTTTATACTAAGGCTTATGTTTGTTACACATAAGAGATTGAGATTAGAACAATATGATTAATTGTTACTACTGGATGCTTCAACAGTGTGCAAGAAGTTCAATATTATGTATTGCAGATGAGTATAACTTATTAAACGTTCCACAGGACTTTCACATTGAGAAACTCATACCTAAGCACTGTGAACAAACATGATGTGTCCCTGGGCTAGAAAACAATTTGCTAAATAAAGATTCTCTCTTTATTCAATGTGTTTCATAGAAGATGTACTAAAGGTAAAGTGGGGGCTTAAATTAAAAAAGAAAAGTATGTTATACCTAACACAATTATTCTGCTTGAATGAATCCTTAAGACTGCTTGAAGTGTTCTTCTGTATTTAAAAAATAGGTAAATCAAGGGCATGGTAGTAGGCAAAAACTACTACCATATAATGCAGATAAGCTGGAAAATAAACATAGAAATATTGAAGTTGATGAGATAAGAAAATAAGAGACAGGGGTTCCAACATAACAGAATACACTACAAAACTACTAAGCAATAGAGAAGGTTACTTTTTGCAGAAGTGAGTAAAACTGTATTTCTGTAAAGTGTACAATAAGGTATTGTGTGTTACAGTCACTGAACACAGGATTCATGGTTCCCACAAAGCAAAGGTATTCTGTGTCTGTTCCCTTTCCGAAGCTCAGGGGACTGTCTCTTCCACAAGTTCAGAGGGAAGGTCCTTTCAGACATATTGTGACATCTGTCTGATTAATGGGTAAAATGAAACCTTTGTGTAATAAAAGAAAACCTTTGCAACAAAGATGGCATTTTATATTTCTCTCTCCATATAAAGTTTGATACTTTGGAGCACAGAATGGCTGCAGAATGAGAAAGATTTGTTTTCCTCCAAAAATCTGCACAAACACTTGGCTAGTGTAGGTCAGTCATCTGGCAAATATATGTGCGACAGTGTCGTTTGTAGGTTGTGGACAGATTCCTTTCACTACAATAAAAGAAGAATCTGGAATTAATCAGTGATTAGACACCATGGGAGTCACCACATGCTATTTTACTACTTCAAAGCTTAGGTGCTCTGTTGTTTAATCAGATGTGATGATACATTTTTTGTTGTATCTGCTCTCAAGTTCTCTTCTGGAAAACTGAAGCATGCTTGTAATGAAAGTGGCAGTATTTTTGTATTTTCTTCATGTAGATTGACAGGCAAGAATTCATATCAGTGATCCATCTGACTTGATATATATCTGACCCTGGTATCACAACTGCTACTCTCCTGTCGGAAAGTTTCAGGTATCAATTTATGTTTCTCTTCAGGAGTTCTACAAATGTATCCCTGCCTCAATGGTAAAACCATATACAAGTAGAGGCAAGTGCACCTAGTGTTTATTTGTAAAAGTATGAATCATAATCTGGACCTATTTGGGTGGATTGTTTTTTTAATGTACCATACATCTACATACTACTCTAAAAACATGAATTTAGCCAGAGACTGCAGAATGACCAAAAGTCATGGAATTGTTGGGAAGTATTCAAAACAGGATTATTGCCAAAACTGTGGAAGAAATGTTCTATTGTTTTTGATCCATTTTGGGTGTTAAAGGGTCAAGGACTTTCTAATGTGCAGATGTTGAGTGGTCACTAAACCTAGGCTTGGAACAGGTTGCAGGTTTTCTTACTGTGAAGGTTTTTACTCTGCCTTTTATCAACTTGTTCAGGAAATAGGAATGAACTCCCACAAATTAAGTGAAGTGGAGTTAATTTTGTTAAATTGATTGTGCATGTTAGATATCAGCCTTGCATGGAGCCTGCTTTTCAGAGGAGCTTTTGACTTGCCTTTGCAGAAGCGTGCAACAGCCTTAGTACAAAACTGGGGGAGCCCTGAGCGGAAATGAAAGAAGAGAAAAAAGCAGGCTAGCAAATGTAATTTAAAAAAGCTATTCTTTGTTTGTTTGGCTAGTTAGGCCATGGCCAAAATTGGAGTTTTAAACCCTGTAACATCTGTGTGTCTCTGGATAGTTACATCCGAAGGTATGAGTGCAATATGTTTCATAGCTTCTGCGTTGGTGGGGCTTGACCTTTGACCTTGGTGGAATCATGTAGACATATAAACTGAAGTCTGGCTGTCTGACTGATTGAATGCCGTCAGGATTGTGTTCTCTTCTTTCACTTGCTAAAAGCTGTATGAGCACTCCCACTTTCTCCCCACTCCAGGGGCTGGATAGGGCAACAACTCCTTTGCATGGCACTGACATAACTGGTGGAGGGACAGTATTTGTGTTCCCCCCCTCATGTTTCGAAATGAAGTCCCATGTACAGTGGGAGAACACTAGCCAGGACAGCTAATGCTGTTGCACAACGGCCATAACAAAACATCAGCTCAAACATCAGCTCTTAAGCTCCCCAGCTCTGCCCCCCCCCCAAGAAAAAAAAATTGTTTGAAGACCTGAGCCCCCCACCCCCACAGCCCCGTTCCCCTGTCAGTAAAAAAGGCCAAGTTTCTGGAAATCACACTAGACTCCTTGGCTGCCAGGTCTAGCAACAGATTCCAGCCTGTGTTTCTGTCCAGCTCACGGCAGCCCCACAGACTGGGAGGAGGCAGGCACTGCTACTGCCACACTCCATTAGCCATTATTTCTTGTGTGCACTTGAAAAGAGTTTTAGAAACCGGAGAGAAATGAAGGGAAAAATATTGTTCTGTAGCATGAAAGGGAAAAATTCCTATGCTCGGAGTACTTTAAACTCCTAGCTTTGCATTGCCTGCTGTCATTCTTATCTAATCTGTCTGTATTGGTAGTGTCCGTCTTGACAGTGTGTCTTCCAGCAAGCAGATCTAGTTATTTTAACTCAAAGGAGCAAGTTGTAGAGTTAATTGCTGTGATAACAACTTTGATAAAGGCTGACTGGTCTGCCAGTCACTCAAGCCACTGCTCATTCTCCATTGTCTCTGAACTCTGGGTCAGTGTTGGAAGCTGCAAGTTGACCATATCCTTTTGTTAGATATCAAAGTACATTTGATTTCTTTTTTCTTAAAAACTATGTATTTTAAAAAGTTAAAGTAAACAAATCTAGAAGGAAACTCTTAGTCTCTTTCTTTATTTGTGCCAAACCACATTTTTTTTATTTTAAACCAGAATTAAAAGTTTTTTAGTTAGGGATCATAAGGGGGATTGCTCACACATATTTAGTCCAGTTGTCAATTGGAAAATATGGTTGCTAAAATCTCATTTGGGCAAAATGGGAGTCACATTGACTACTGTTAACCAAAGTCCATGAAGGAGAAGCTGACTATTGAGGGAACAATAATAAATAATAGAGGGACTAATACACAGGTCACAGCAATGCCAGAATTCTGAAGCCAGCTTTGGGCAGTGCTACTGAACAGTTATTAAATATTACATTAACAAGACCCAGTAACAGCAAAAGTCTTGTAACTTGGAAGAGCAAGGTGTCAAGATCATTAATTTTAACGAGGAAAGCCGATATAATCACTGTGGACCTGTTATTTCACAGATGTCGTACTGTGTTGTTGGGATGTTGTATTATAGCAGAAAAAAAGTTGCAGGGCAGCTTGTATTCATTACTCAGAAGTAATACGTTTAAGCTATTATACTGAAAGACATTGCCCGAGCAAGAAATCTGTAAATATTGGAACAGCCGCGCAGAGTCAGTGTCCATCGGAATTTTAATTGTCTGAGACAAAAGGGCTTTAATTTTTCCCTCAGCACATCTATCTTTCGCCTTCAGTTTTCTTACTTCCATGAAACAATAAAATAGTCTGGCCAAAGTTATAGAAATTCTTTGAAGTCCTGGAGAAGCTCATAAATAAAGTGGGCACCTTTGGGAGCTCGTTTTGCTGTATATGTATACCACTATTTCATAGTCATCTTGATTTGTAGCTGTCTGCATCCCGGTTTCCTGGGTACAATAAATCTTTCTCCAAGCTGTTATTAAAGGGGATGAGGAGGGTTAGTTTTTCTGTTGTTATTGGTCATTTTCCTGTTCGTTGCATTTGATAAAGCAGCTTCCTCATCTCTTCTGAAAGAGTTTACCTACACTGGAGGCTCAGTTGGTGTTCCAAACACTGCATCCAGCGTTAGTTGTCCAACAAGCTCATAAACGTGTATTCCTATTACGTTATAGAGCTTTGGTAACAAACGCACCATTTCATGGCTTGAAAGAATGGGAAATGTCAGTGGAGAAATAAAATTGAGTTATTGTTTCCAGTTTCAAAAGAACAGCAACAAGTCCAAAAAAAGAAAAAGGGCTATGCGTGATCTTTGTCCTTTTTTCCCTTAGACACCTGCACATGTCTAATGTTTCACTGAGTCTTGAAAAATAAATGCATAGCTTCAATCTCTTAATCCATGCGGCTCCAGAGAATACTGTTATATGAGAACCCAAACTGATGATGCTGGGCGTCGTAGGGGCAGCTTAATCTTTTTTAATTCAAATCAACAGGGTCCCATGTGGCGCTAGGATGATACCCTATATGCTGCAATCAGACTGACCTAGACTTCGTGTGCTCTAAATGATTAATGAAACTGCCTCCCAGTTTGTTTCTATGGTGATCAGAAACCTGACACCCCTTAGGAATCTGCTATTCACCCGAATGAATGGAGACAGAGGCACTGGAGGACAAACCTGTACCAGCGCTGTAGTGCATGTTGGATTCTCAGTGTTGAGGAGCTGGTAGGGGTATTCTGAGATAATGGTGTTAACAATATAGCCTGCAAATGCAACATGCCTATTTCTATCCATAACATTTTGTTTTTGAGATTTTATTTTCTGCTTTAGTCCATGCCAGAGGCCGTTTCATGGCCTCTTGTTTTCCATTAATTTATTTTCCATGGAAAGGTAAAAGGGTGCATTCCATTAGGGGCGGGAGGTTAGATTTAAACTGATCTGTTGCTTTTTCTGAAATGGGATAGAATGCAAAGTTATGGTTGAGGTTTTTCATCTAGACAGATGCATATTTTTATACAATTACTAAAGTTGTAATGCCAGAATAAGCAATACTATCTATATACATCTATGACCTTCCCATTATTAAATAGGGAAATGTGGAAGTGCGGTTTTGTGTTCTGCTCTAAAATGGAAAAATCAAAAAGGCTAAAAGTTCTCTCATTTTGCTTTAGTATACACTGGACCTGTTCTCTGTACAGTTTACAGCTCAATTTGTTTGCTATTTTGCAAATTCAGAAATATGCAGTGAATTGAGTTTCTCTTATTATTTACAAAAGTCAGTTCAGAATTGATGATACCTTTGGGGATAATGAACAGCACCTTCTCTTTTAGTGAGCAATGATAAGTATGCAAAATTTAAGTGTTTTTGCTGTTTCAGGCTGCACTCCTATTCCACTGGGATTTCTCCACAGATGTAACTAACCTCTTATTCCCAGAAGGATTCTCTTTGTTTCAACAGTCTTAGCTAAGGAAGATTTAAAGCTTAGGTGTAATGTCATACATTATATCTAGTCTTTGCATTTTCAAATGTCAATGTTTATTTCAGGACATACTCATACTCTCTCTTAAAAGCAATTAGCAGCCATTGGATCTTCACTACATCCCAATGTAGCAAAACCTATTAATTGCCCTGTAATTAGCCTTTATAATGTTTATTATCATTAACCATAATTACTGCAAATATCCTTACTATGATTATTGTGCAACAGCAATACTTTCATCTGTTTTGTTTGAAGTATTACTATCAGATGTCTAAAAAAATCATAGTCTCTGGGATTAGTGATCGCTGTCACCTTTAAACTCTGTAATTAGCAGTTTCAGTGTTTTAAATGATGTTTCATTTTCATTATCTGAAATTAGAGCTAGACAACTATGTAGTCATAGAATTTAAAATGCAAAGGAACAAGTAATAGGTTTATTCCATGCTGAAAAAAAAGAAGAAAGAGAACACAATGTTTCAGGACACCTGAAGAAGGCTCCACGGCCGAAATGTTGTGTTCTCTTTCTTCTTTTTTTTCAGCATGGAATAAACCTATTACTTGTTCCTTTGCAGCCTATGCATGCTGATGCAGCTACCCACTTGAACTAGAATTGAAAATGTTGCTTATCTAACAAGATGTTTCCTGTCAGATTCCAAATAATGTATACACCTTATATTAAAAATGAATAATTTGTTAAAGCAAGTTTTCAACCTGTATCTTTTAGTTAAATGTAAAATTAAATACAATCAAAGTTGAGAGGAAGGAAATAAAAATAGTAATTTTGAAATTTGTCCATTCTTTGTCTGTTGAAAAGGTGGCAACCCTACTCCAAAGCCACAGAAGATAAAGCACATGTAACCTTTCTCATTTCATTTTCCAATAAATAAATACCAGTGATTATTCTACAGAACAACAAAACCTTACATAACTAGTATTACTTGATTCTTGACCTCTTGGACACAATAACACTGCTGGTTGAAAACAATGTGAATCAACAGGCTTCTTACTAATGAGGGAAACTCTTGTTTAGTGGTATTAAATAAATCCATTTTCTAAGATGCATACTCTTCATCTCAAGAGGTTCATGTCAATAAAGAGCTGGATGGAGCTGGAATTAAGACCAAGGGTCTCATTGATCTCTCTGTCTCTTGAGCTCTAACCCAGAGATACCCATGTTTACAGTTAGCACGTGGCAATTGCTAGCCAATAACTCTCTTTGAACTGTCCTCTGAGGGGTGCGGCTTTCACCTGTACGACTGAACAAACAGTGGCTAAGAGCAAGGCAGATATCTGGGGAGTTCCACTATTTCATTGCTCTGAAAGTCTGCAAGTTCCTTCAGTCTTCAAATTCACAATTTGAAGAGATTTGCAAACATGCACAGCAAGCAGGACAGGGACACATCTGATTAATGAAGATAATAGCTACTCTCAACATTACAAGCAGTGTTTCACTGACAAGTAATGAATAAGCTGTAAACAATACAGAGTAGTCATTATATTTCCATGTCCACCATACAGAGAAAAACTGGACACAAGTGGGGCTCTTGTTAAAGTGGTGAGGGATTGACAGTCTCTGTTGGTATCTAGTATCAGGCCAATTGTAGTGGTAGTAGGTCGTACCTCGTACTTGCTTTCAAAGAAAACCACACAGACAGCAGACGAAAGTCCATGTTTCCTTGCCATGTATCGAAATACCAGCCTTGCAGTTGTTAAAGGTGTCACCTTTAAGTAACTTTATATATGTTTCCCCCACAACATCATGTAAACCACTGTTATCGTAATGATTGTTTTTTTCTTTTGAGGAAAATATTTTCACGAGTGAAAAACAAACCTCACATGGATCATAATACAAGGCCTTTTTTTCTTTATGGAAAATGATAGTAATATAAGATCTCCCTAAGGCATTAGAGAAGAATTTTTCCTCATTTTTGTGTTTACATACAGTTTATAAAGATGTTATACAGAAACATGTTGGGCACATTGTGCCTAAACTGTTTGTCAACAAACTGAAACTGAAATGAATGATTTATCATAGAGAACAAGTGTTTACCATGCATTCCTTACAGTATTTTGGTTATGCTTGTAGCCACAAAACTCTGATATGATTGTCTACTGTGAAAAATGAATTTTCACACTTAAGTAGGCAATTGGAGTTTGTCACATGTTTGAAGCTACACATAGTGTGAATGACTGCTGTCTTAGAGGCATGATGAAAATTTGACATTTTATTGAAGTGGTATAACTTTTCATTCTCCAGTAAAACTTAGGGTTTATGTTTTGCTTTGCACAAGGAATCATAAATTCACACACCGTATTTTTGATGTCAGAGAGCTGTGATGGCCTGATGCCTGGCAGTAGTTAAACCATGGTACTTAGTCTGTGCAGCTCTGGGAATATCAGTAACACAGAGAATGCCCTTTAAAAGTGAGACTGACCTGCTTCTTACAGTCATATCTATCACATAGGAACATGCGACTGCACAACAGACTGGTTTCACAAGCCAAGTTTCCTGTGGACTGACAGCATCAATTATAAGATTTACTGGGACTCTTTTCAAATGTGAAGAATTGTCAATCCAGAGCTCCTTTGTGTTAACAGTTGCCTTTATACGGATGCTAATAACAATCAGTGGAAATATGGACCTTGCACTTGTTTTTGTTTTCTTCATACTTTAAAATAATTACTATGCCTTTTAGGTCAAAATAAAACCTTTGTGACAATTTTAACATGGGGTTAAATGCTAAATTATGACTATTATTATTAAATAATAATAATTCATTTTAAGACTAAATGAAATGGTTAATTTAGAATACACACAATGACACATTTTATTCTCATAAAGCTGGATTGCTTTTTTTGCAATCAATGAGTTCATAATCTTAAAAAGAATATGAACTAAGAAAGGTTCAGCTTTCAGCCCACTGCTTCACAGCCATCATGTGTCACTCAATCTGGGGAAGCAGTAAAAAGTTAAATGACTGAAAATGGAAAATACTCCGCAAGAACAAGCTCAGTTTTTCAGATGACGTAACCAGAATATTTAGTTTTCCAGTTTTCCCTGTAAAAGTCTTCATGGTCTCACACTGAAGTTTTAGGGTGGTTTATTGGCAAAAGCTTTGTAAGCTAAACTATATCACCTTGTTTTGTTTACTTTGCTTAAGTTTTATAACAGTTTAGTTTTTGTTGGTGTATAATTAGGCTTAACTGTTGGTCTCTCTCTCCTTGCTCGAAATGACGGATCTCAGATTATATACTGCAAAGAAGGCCAATTCTCTGACTCTGTGCATGATGCCTCCTAATTGAAAGGAATGCTGTTCTTTCCCATCATTCAGGACAACTAAAAGAGTGCTACTTTTCCTTGATAGATGTTATTCTCATGAACCTTTGCTTTTTGTCTGTTGAAATCATAATCCGGTTTGTATTTTCACTTCATTAAGTCTCCCCATTTGTGATGTCTGCCATTCCGCTGCACACAATGTGTAAAGATTATAGTTTCGATACCTACATTTTTGGATGTATTCCCTTCTACCTTTCTCTATCTCGCAATCAGGTAAGGTTAGAATTTTTTAGTTTTCTCTTACAGTAGATATTGTTTTAATATCACACTGCATATAAAATGTTCTGACCATATTTAAGTGTGTCTTGCAAATCCCAGATACATCCATAAGTGACTGCAAGACAGTCGTCCATAGTTGTTGCATATGTTTCATATGAAGTGTAGATTCAGCAAAGTTTCTAACTTGCAGGGGATCTCTCTTCTAAACTGCAGTGAGAAGCCCAGATACATTTTACAGTTTGCTTGCTTTCCTTCAGTTTAAACTGCACAAGATTCTTGGCTGGTGCCTGGTTGATTCCATTGCATTGTTAACCTGCTGGTAGGCAGGGCCTATGACATGATCTTCAAATTAGAAAAAGGATCAAGGCATTTCAGTAACGTCCGAATGCATGTTTTCAAGTATAAACAATCAAGAATTAAATATGCAGATGATTCGTACCAAACGGCTTTGACAAGAGAAATATTTATTCAAGGAAGCTCTTCATGTCTGCTGAATTAAAAAACACAATAAAAGAAGATGAAACTGCAAAGAAAAATGAGGGATAGATTAGCAGAAGGCAAACACTAGGCCAATTAGTTGGTGAGACCGGACCAAAGCAACTCATTAGGGATAAACAATGTGGGAAATGTTTAAAATGTTCAGTCTCTGGAGAGCTCACTGGCTTAGCTGATGGAAATGGAAATTGGTTTTCAAGAGTGTGATGATTCACAGTTTTTCAATACATAGCAACAACTGGAAATGATATAGTCAAACATAACATTACAAAAAATGACAGTTTGAAATACCCCTTCTCTTAGAAAAAACATTTGCACTCCAAAAACTGCAGTTTAGGGTTTCTTTCAAGTATTGATAACACATAATGGTGAAACATATTCTGATTTTTTCCCTCTCTTACCTTTATTTTATTAGATGATGTTAGTATTCTAACTAACAAACAAGCGCTAATCATAAGTGTGTTCACTGCTAATCATGTGTGTAAATGCTCATTGCATTCGAAAATGTATTATCTCTAAAAGTTGTGTTTGCAGGCCTATTAAACTGTTTTGTTTCAGCATACCTCAACACTCAATTTATAACTGAAAGGCTAGTATGTAGGTACTGTATATGATTATTGGCAGTTCAAACTTCTTGAATGATCCTCATTTCTTTATGACATTATTGAGAGAAGATCTCAGAGAATGTCTTTTTGAGCAACTTTCCTGTAGACACCAAAACCAATATGTAAAACATTTTAAAAATGGCTGTAGCAAAGGACGCTAAATTAAAATGTTTTGTTACCAAAACTGATCAGTATTTTTTGGAATTTCATCATTGTACGATGTAACAAAGTGGTACTTTATTTCAGATCAGAGCTTATTCTCTTTGAAAATATCCAAATTGAATTGTTATAAATAATCAATAATAATTTTTAACCATTCTTTGCATTAAATTAATTAAATTAAATAGACATTTCCCCTATATCATGCAATTTAAACATCTACAAGTACTTTCTTTACATTTTAATGTCCTCAGAGAGAAAAAAATGAGAGATATATATCCATGTTACATGATTAATGATCTTGGAAAATAAGGTCATGTTGTTTAAAGGAAAGTTGTCTTTAACCAAAAAAAAAATGCTACTTATCAGCCAGCTAATGCAAGGGTATTGACTGGATACATGAGACCTTAAAGTCTTTAGTGAAATCCCAACAGCAGGTTATTGACTTGCCTCTGTAGTAGTTATGCAGGTTTTCAATCCAAACCCACAATACACATCTCTTTGTGCACGAGACGAGTGAAAACGTAGGCACTTTTATTTGCTGAGAGGTTAAACAACTAACAACAGATTTTTACACCATCAGGCAAGACTCAAAATATCAAGACCTGTTGATGGAGTTCTCTTCCTATAGGATTTTATTAAACAACAGGGTCACTTCAGTCACATCAGGAGTTTGTATTAATGGGGGATGCCGGTAAACTCTCTGATTCTGACTTTCTCTATGCTGGGGGAGATGCTCACTCTGTGTTGTAGTTATTAGATCTCTCATTATTAATAATACAATAATTGCTGCTGTTGAAGGGCCATTGACTTTTTATTTTTCATCTCCTTTATAAACATTTTTCACAGCTCATTTGTCCTTTGGCTGTCCGTTACAGTTGAGGATGCTTGTCTTACATGAATGCAAAGGTGACTAATAAGACCAATGGAAGATGCATGGGTTTTATGTGATTTAATGTTCAGAAGCTGTTGAACACCAGCTTCCAAACATATCTTGACAGAGTGTGACCTTGCTTCAAAAGACCAAAACCAAGGACAGAATGAGACCAAGTTTCATTCTGCTTCCACCTTCGGGTGTCATTCATCTCACCTAGCTCGTTAAGATACTGGAAGCCAGGGGTTGCCTGAAGGGAATTGACGTTTATAACTTGGCCACTTAGTTTGTTTGAGACACTCAAAAGTCTAAAGTCCAAAATGACGTCACCTTATTTACATTTTAGCTGGAGCTGGTATGTTTTTGGTCAACTCAACTGAACCATCATTTCAAATCAAGAGCTTACACTGCAACCTTTAGCAAAATCTTGGTCTGCATTGAGTAAGCAGGCCTTGAGAGGCAGTCCCAAACTAAAAGGGGGGAAGAATCATGCCACACAAGACAAAACAGGCTTGCCATAGTAGACAAAATAAACAAAAACAATTTTCTCAAGGTATGCATTACACGACAAAAAATGTAAACGTCTGATTAAAGAATAACTCACAGGGTTATTTTTCCTATGGAGTTCCTAAGATCTTATTTGTACAGCATTCCTATACATTGAAAACATTTCCCCTTCTCATTGCTATGTAGAACTCTCCAATTTTATGTGTTATGTTTTTGCTACTGCTTGATTGCATTTTGGCAGTCAATTCAATGCAGATTACAAAACTACAGTATAAATCTATAAGTTTAACTTGCTTTGAATAAAGAGCAGCCCTGTGGTCTGGTCTATCACTATGATGTCTGGCTTGTGTTGAGGTGAAATTGTTTGTTGTATTTCCACATGACATGGGTTCATACTAAACCCATGCTTAAGTAGGCCTTTGATCTAAATTTGTTCTGAAAATTGTAGATGTGAAGCTGCTTAGTCGATGTATAAAAATGAACGTGGGAAATGCGTGGATTAGCTTGAGATCTCCTTTATGGAAATTTGACAAATAGTTTGGGTATTGATCTTCCAGTGGACGCCTTCAAGGGTCACTCTGAAAAAATAAATGTTCACTATATTTAAGTGAGAACAGGAAGTTTTTCGAATTCCTACTAAATGAAAAAGATCCGCTACAAAACTCAGCTAAAACTGAAACGGAGGCAAATACATGTTTTCTCAATTATGAAAATAAAATCACAAAAGAAATAAAAGTCCAAATTTCCCCTGTGTGTTGCTGTAACAGACTCATTTACCCTTGCATGACATGCCATTTCAACACACTTGTTTATAAGTTTGATTTTGACACTAACAGTCTAAAGAAAGTAATTCATACCTCACTGGAAAAGCAGAGCCACACTGATGGCTCAGAGTGCTGGAAAAAAAGGAAGGCCAAATGGATTAGACAGTCATGTATTCAAACACAGGCACTCACTGGCCAAAATAATAAATACAATTGCTTGACTGACACTGTACAGTTATTAAGGGGTTAAGAAGTCAAAAGATAACAAGAGCAAATTGAATGACTAACTGGAAGTGTCTCAGAGTTTTGAATAAAATATAAGTACTGTCTGAATCATTTCTGGATAATAAGTCTAAGGCTTCCTGGAATTTTATGAGTTTGTTACCTGGCGAGTCTACTGGGAAAACATATCCTTTACATTTGATGCCTGAAGCAATGTCACCCTCTAACAGGGCAAGGCTGTAAATCCTGTTTCAAACACGCTGTCACAATTGACAGGAAGGAAACCTGCACCTTAACAGATCAGCACCCAGCTCAGCTGACTGCAAAATGAACTCTTGTGTTCTTTGCTCATGAAAGTCTTTCCTTGGCCGAAACTGAGGATTTTGTTATATATAAATTTTTTTTCATTCAACGGCAGAAGTGAAAATCGTTAAGCAAGATATGAACATGAGTGCAAAGATACCAGCATTCTGTTTTGCTTTTGATTGTGGTAACATGGTCAAATTCATTAGTGAGGTCATGGCAGTGAGGAGTAATGGTTAACTGCTTTAATTACAACTGGTTTCTGACACTTCACAGTGCATAATTATCATTGTAGTATGCATTTGGAAAATAATAATATAGTTGTCTGCTACAACAACAAATGAGATTATTATTAATATCATTATTGGTTATTCTTTCATGCACCGGTACAAAAGTGAAAAATGCAACAATATAATTTACTATATCATGAAAAACCTATCAGTTATGCCCTGGAGAAATTATTCTCATTTAACACTGTCCTAGTGTTTTTGCCTATGATATGCAGTACCATGTTACACAAGAGAAACTTCCTGTAGTTTGCAAAATTACCAGTGTAAAATAACACATTGATTTTGATATAAAACAATTCCTCTTGGGGAATTGGTGCCAGCCTATTGGAAGCTTCACCTTTTGAAAGACTGTAAACACATGATCTATATCAGTACTCTACCCAAACTGCGCAGAAAAACTGCAGAATGTTCATTCAATTTTATACATTCTACTCAAAATCTATTCTTACAGAATGTTAACAATAACAGCTTTTGTTTCCTTGCAGGGAACGTTTGCAGTGTAACACATATCTGGACTTGTACATTTGCCAGCCTCATAAATATCTATATCTGTAGAAGCACTTTACTTAACAGCAAGATATATTTATTTTTGGATATAATTATGCCGTTAGGACTTAAACATAAATGTGGTTAAATCATTTGGTAAAAGGCACATTATAAGCTACTGTGTCACTGTGACATAGGAGTTTTCTTTTGTTACAATAAAGCTCCTAATGACTTGACTCTAAAAAGAATGCCATTGTTCTTTTTAACTTTTATTAGGGTATATCTGAGACAACCTCCGAAATACACCCTAAACAATCCAAAGATCCTAAACAAATTTAAAAATGTTTATTTTAATGCAACATAACGTGATGTAAACAAAAACATATGTTTATTTAATGTATAACGTCTGGTAGGGTATTTAAGCATGGCATTTGATATTAAATTGTATGCCTGCAACGTAGTTTCAGTCTGGATGTTTAAAAACGCTCATGTCTTCTTTTCTAAAACTTGGAAGTAAAAGTCAACTTATAAAAGATAAACTATTTTACTAACTTACTGAAATAATTCGTCTTTTACCTTTGGCTAGAATGTTTAAAAGCAATGTTGTTTCTTAAAAATACATTAAATGAATGGATAAAATTTACTGAAAAAGCTAGATGCAAATAACCTTCTCATGTTTGTAACCTTTCTTACTGTATATTCGTATGTAATGGCATCATTTCTAATGACAAAATTAGAGAAATTAACATTGTTGGGACCATACGATAAAATATAACCAATAAATAAATAAGGTCCATATTATACAAGTAGATATATTTGAAGAAAGCGGTATTGGCTAAAATATAAACATTTTCAGACAATAAATTAATCTTAAATACAGTTAAATACAGTTAGATATTTGAGAAACAAATTGTTTTTGGATAAACAAATCAAATACATCGATATTTTATCAAATTGATCAACTAAATTTCTAAATTAGACGGATATACTGTATATTAAAAACCATTGACGAGTATATCATATTTAAGTTCAAAGATTTAGAGCAGATTTACTTTGAAGTTGTGTATTAAACTCTGTAACGTTCTTTTCTCCTGTGTATAAAATAGTATACTATTAATAATTTTTGGAATATAGACTATTGTATGTTAATCCCCTAACAGCAGTCGTTGCATTAAGGCATCACGGGGCTGACAGTGAGGAAAATAACCTCCTGATGAATGCGCTTAAGAACCCACATCGCGGAGACCAGGGGTTAAAACACCGCTCTTCTTACTCCGGTGGCCTGAAAAGTTCTGTGACGTGAAGAAAGCCTTTAAAAGCAGGTATGGTGGTGTAAGAATCAGGAAAGAAATGATGTGTCTTTTCCAACATAAACCTACAAGTTCATCTTCTCGCCATGTTTATAAACGAGGACGAATCCGTGTGTATTGGGGCTCTTACGGATGTGCGAGCACTACCACAGATACTGACAACATTATTCTCGCTGTTGTCATTCAACGGGTCAAGGGTTCGTGATTAATCAAAAATGTTTTTGTTGGGCTCGATATACATCTACGCTCTTCGGTTTACAGTGGGCTGAAGATGGCTTTGGTTGTTTATAACTACCAACCACAATGATACATTAGACATCCAAACGCAAGGATAGTGTGAACTAGTTAACCATTCCATTTGCATTACGGCTGTCCGCTGCGCTAGTTCGACCCAAGATAGACGTATTTTTTAAAACCTGCTGATTACGTTAGCCCACTTTGTTTGTAAATTGAACATTAATGCATTTCAGCAAAAGGGTTACATCTGTTACCATTTGAGTTACCGAGGGGGCGTGTCACCCGGGTTTTTTTACACGCACTAGTAACTATAACCCGCAGAGATCTGCGTTGGAGGGCAAATATGTTAGACTTCATATTCCACATTGATAGTGATACAACTAAAAGGACTTTAGGCTTTAATTAGTGATCGTGTAAACGGTAGCAGGATTGATTTCCATTTCCCAGTTCTTTGCTTGTTTTCTACATTCGTCTTCTTGTGGTTAAATAGTGGGCTGTGGTCTAATAAAACTTATTTGGTTTTGTTAGAGATAATTAACTTGACAGCGTTTTATTCTATTATGTGCATCAGGCACATTCAGTTGTTCACATTTATTGAATTAAGAAAACAGAAACACGATATTGCTGGCAGTGATGTGATGGTTTCACCGAAAAAAAAACAGGAAGCTTTAGTGTTTTAAGTTAACCCAGCAATTACTGCGATACCTGTATGAGGTGATTCCTTCATGATTCAAAACGTTTGTTTTTAATCAAAGTTAATGATAAAAACGTGTTCTTAATATTAAATAATTAAGTGTTATTGAAATCCTGGCAAGGGGAGGTTATTGTAGTTTGAAATGATTACATTTTCTTTCAGTGCAGAGAGCGTAATGTGGCACACGGCAGTTTTTGACACTGAGTTGTCTTTTGAAAATGTGCAGTGAATGGCCAATAGTCTTTTGCACTCATTTGTCTTCGTTTTCCTAAATAAAGAAAATTTCCTAATTAAACACAACGTGTTAAAACTCCAACAACTTTTCACACCTAAAAAAAAACTTGTTTACTGTTGTTACTGCATTTGTATAAGAAACGTATTTGAAAAACAAAAGCAAATGTGAATGTTATAATTAATATATGAGAAAGCTCAGCACTTAGACAAAGAGCTAGAACATTCCCTCTTCTAGTTTTGGAGATGGATGCTGCTCAAACTGCTGGTTTACTAAACCAGTCTGTCAGAAATCCTGTAAAGTATCTTAACTGATCCCTTCTCCTTTATTTATGAGTAAGTCTTACATTTTCCTGATGCCTATCCTTCTTACAATTTGTTTTCTGTCACAATAATGACAAAAATATTAAACTCAAGGAGAAGTTTTTTCAGAGTATTATGTTCAGGGAAGATGTGGGCTTCAGAATTTGCTGCAACATTTCATAATTCATCCCGAGTAATCTAAGGTAATAGTGGAGCTCCAACTGAAGTGCTTCAAACTAAATGCATGATGTAAATCACGAGGAATGGCTTGAGGTGTATTGTACCTCAGAGAAGAAGCATTATCACATGATTTGTGTACCTCTGGCATTGGTGGTCTGCTTCTATTAGGCTATTAATCATGTCTAAATAACTGTTTATGGGTGCTCGACAGCTTCACCACTTGCAGAGCTGAGAGGTTTATTCCAGCCTACAGCTTTAAGTCCTCAGGCTTGAGCACTAAACCCAGAGTTGAGGCCAGGTAAGGCAACATGTGGCACCTCTTTCTGGTCTGTACCAGTTTCCTGATGATTTCATTAACTTTCAGTCAGTTCAATTTTTTTTCACATTATTTATTACGTTGTTCACTTTTTATTTGCATTATTGCTGCCACACTACTATGTATAATAATACTATAAAAGCCGTGAATTACAGTATTATCGAGATGAAGAAAAAAAGGAGACAGACAAAAACCGTCATTTCATTTTTTATGCAATAGAAATCCATACAGTCTCAGTGAAAATTAGCAGTGTGAGAAATACACTTTCTTATTTTTCTGATTTCTTCCTTTCATATAAACTCATTACGATTGTCTCCCTGCAGTACATGGAAATATCAGGTTTTGCCTTTCCCTGGAGTAATTCAGCAGCGAACTTGTGCAAATAAAGCTTTTCCTAGACACAGTGTGTCTTCCTGGATGAGTTGTGTGAGATGCTTGCTCTGTCACTTTGTAGTATGTGCCAGGTTTGCTCTGTAATTAGCAATTAATGATATGAAACAGTAACTCAAAAGACTTTCATTTAATATCGGTTTTATTAAATATCAAAGTAACTGTCCAGATGTTCTCTGCTCTATAAAATATGCTATTTTTGCCTGCTAAGTGCTGTGTCTTGTGATTGGCAAGAGAAAGTTTAATTTAGTTGAGGATCCTTTTTTTTACAGGAGTGCATTTCATGGTACAGGTTTTTACTCTCACGTTACTGTCTGTCAGAATTTCAACTTTACTTTCAAAATCTGTACATGACATGGCTCTGTTCCCAGTAGCCCAGATACTAACAGGAATGAAAAAAAAAATAAACACAAGGCCAATTGTGTTTTTTGCCAGCACCTCAGTAACCCCTCTTATCCCAAAGAAAAATACACCTTAAATATATAATACCTAAGGCATTCACTGAGGATCAGCTTGCTACAAATCTGTTTTTTGGAGAGAAAAATGAGTAATAGCCTTTATATTTTAAAATCTTATATTCATATACAAATCTGTCTTTACTAAGCTATTATACAGCATGTAACAAAAATGACAGCAAAAGTCATTTAATGTTATCTTAAAATACTGGGCATGAAACTCTGCCAATTGACTGATACAAGTCTGTATACAGCTTAAGGAAGCTATGTAACCTCATGCCCAGATCTCAGTAACTTGGACATCTCTGGTGAAAGATGTTTCCTGAGTACATCTCCCAGTTTTCACTTTCTCATTTATTAAAAGTACACATGCGTGTATGAAGAAGCAAAGGCTCAGCCTCATCAAAGTTTCCGAAGTTATATGATGACACAGTTTTGCTCTGACATCAAATTATCTTCACTGGTAGTATCCTTGTGCTCATCATGAAGAAATCTGTTTTAATTAGTTGTTTGTTTCCTAAGGCAATAAAGCTAACAAATGCATTCTTATGATTTCATGGTCCCATGCATTGAGGGTTATAATGTAATCAACATAGGAAACATAAACATTTGTCATATTATAACATCAGATTTAATTCTGTGGATTAAAGTAGTTACATGAAAGTTTTACTTTCAAAAAATACATTATTAGATTGCTGTTCAACTATCACAATTCTTTATTTAAAGCTGTGATTTGATTCAATAACATATTTCAGAGCTTGGACTTGCAATCAACAGACCCAGTCTATGTACTGTAGGCATGACTGCAGACTAAATATCAAAAAACACTTTATTTAATGCACATGAATCAGAGAGAAGGGAGTGCCATTTTAGAGACAGACATGACTAAAATAATTGCAGACATACACAAAGCACTGCATAATGCATACACAATGCATGTATATGTATATAAACTGTATATAACTATGTGTAGCTTAACATTTAAATGAAAAATGAAGCCAGTTCAGGGTAATCTTGTGCCAAAGTAAACTGTTTTTAATGCTGAGAAAACAAAAGAAAGTAATCTGGCCTGCTTTCCCATGCAGGTTAATGCTGGAGCAGGGGCTTGGTGCCCAGTGTCACAGAGGGAGAGGGACTGCTGCCCCCCCTGCTCTCTAAGCCTGGTGAGTGATGCATTTCTACGGTTCATTTAGCCTCATCAAAATAATTTTTTTCCCCCCCAACTTGATTGACAGCGGTGGTGCGCTGTGATTTGAGATGAATAATTTGTCAATGTCGGCACGACAAAGGCAACTCGGGGCTGCAAGCAGTGGGACTCGTGACTCAGGTTTCGTCCCTACATCTACGGCCTGGACTCAGCGCTCTGGCAGAGCCGCAGTTTGGAGCAGAGGAGGGCTACTCCCGCAGTTCTCCGTGCTAGGCACACAAATAGATTGCCGCCGCAGCTGCTTGGCGCGGCCCATCTGAAAGAAGGAAAAAAAACAAGAAATCTAGCCTGCGTCAGAATTAGTTATACACCAAGGCAAGAGGGTGCAGCCCAAACTGCAATGCTGTGTAAAATGTAACAAACCATTGTTACCCAGTGCAATGTTTTCCTCTTCTTTTTAGATTTTTTAACACCATGAATGTTTTTCCCTTTGCAGTTTGGGGTGGAATTCCTATTTGTATTAATGAAAGCTCGCTTAATTCCTAAGTTGATCCAAGATTTTATCTGTAGTGTTGGTTCTGTCACTGTTACTCAATAAGCAATTGATTGTGCTATTCTAAATAACTTAGACGCAGCGTGGTGGGGCTGTACAGTGATGCCTTCTTCTAGTAAATTAACTCCCAGGCTTTTTAATTGTGACTTAAATGGTGCTTTACATACAGTTGGACACTTCAGCCTTTGCACACCATCTTTTACATTTCTGAACAGCATCCTTGAAAATGATAAAAATGAGGAATGAGTGCAATTGTTTTCAGCAGTGAAATTAGAGGAAGAAGAGGAGATACAGATTACACTTTCTACACAGGATTCATGTGTCATTTCAGAGACTGTGGCCCTGTAGTCAGCAACAGTTCAGCATGAGGAAGAGGCAGCGAGGTCAACGGTGAACAAAAACGCCAGCAATTGCAGCAGAAATACAGTATCACAGTATCAGGAGGATATGTATTCAATAAACATCATCTTTAGTATAGCTTCATATTTGTTTTCCTTGGGTCGCTGCAGTTTCCCGCTAAGCCTTCCTGGAAGTCTCTTTCCCTACCCTTCACACGCTTGCGGCATCCCTCCGTTCTTCTCCTCTTCCTCCACTTCCTTGCTCCGAGCGCCAGTTTTGTCTGTCTTCCGATTTGTGTCACTTCCAGTGACTGCGCTTAGCCGTTTTTTGTTTCCTTAGAATCTTTTCCCATTTTCTCTTATCACAAAAAATAACAATATGTTTATGTTATGGAAAGACAGCAGTTTCTCTTTACCTAGCCTTTGTTTTTCTTTATAAGCAAGTGAAACTCGGAGTGTTTATAAAAGTCCTTTAATTAACAGATTATACAAAGTGATGTTTCTGTCATGAATGATGCCCACTTAGATTATGATTTTGACATGACAGCTCACCAGAGGACATTTTCAATATCTGCATAGTCCTTCTCATAACGTGTTTGCCACAGACATTTTATAGTGTATCTTTTGGTAGTTAATTCCTTTGATTTTGCAGGATTTTAAAATGCAAAAGGAAAGGGGCAATATGTTATACCTTGTAATACCTTCTAAACTTCTAACCTTCCTTGAAACTTTGACATTTATTGTGCCTGTATAATTGTGGCAGGCAGAATTATGCATTCAATGATGTAAATTGAATCCACAAAATATTTAGCTTAGTTCTGACCTCTGTTTGAAAAATAAACAGTGCTGTACTTGGATGTTCATATAAATCCTTTACACTAATAAACTCTCCATAAATAAAATGGTTCAAAATTATAACATCTGATTAAAAATAAATAATAAAAAAAGGTTTTTGGAATTTTCCTATTTGGTTGAATTTTTTTTTTCCATAGAGAATTCCTTGCAGTTTTGACAGACACCCTGTTATCTGAGTTATGTTCATGTTACAATTTTTCTATAATATTAGTGTTAGTTTATGCTGGACGTGTAACAGAAATAAAAAAAAAACTTACAGTACTACTACTAAAATAATATTAATGATAATAGTTGATACATAAGCATGGGAAATGCATGATGTAATTAAAATATGATAATCATGGATCTTGAAATTTAACTGTATTGGTAGATTTTCCAAGACATGCCAGGTTTTATTTTTTAGTGGTAAACGCCTTGATTTTTTTTTTAACATCACATTTCTTTCCAGAAGGTTTTCTGTTTTTTCAGCGATAAATCGCTGAAAACATAGGACGTGCAAGCTTGATTTTTTTTTCACGTTCCTTGTAAAAATCCAGGAGCCTATAAAATTTGTCATCTTTTACTTAAAACAGTGTGCGCACTGTTTTTATCTTCAAATGTACGCCTAGTAGGGAACTGTGGTTCCAGGACATGTACAAAAGATGGCTTATGCAGCATAATTCACAGGCCTTTTAAACGCAGCAAAGGTAGACAAGCTTCTGGAAGGACCCTATCTTTGCATGAAGTGATCAAATCCAGATGTGGAGAAGCCTGTGACCTTCCTGACCAGGGCTTAGCTGTAGATTGAATGGCATACAGACCATCAGTAGTGGGGTGAAGGCATGTTATGGCGATGGGGTGTAAATGTATATACAGTCCACAGGATATGACTGACACTGCACAAACATCTGTTTCAGTGATAAATCTGACATTTTACTTTACAGAGAATATTGGGGCCAGGAAAAGATTCAGCAAGGGGCAGAAAATAAACATTGCCAGTCTGATTTTGCTTAGAAAGTGTGTCTGTCAGGACGAATGCGCAGCAGTCTTGTTTTTTCAAAACAACTCAAGACGCTCACCAAGGTATTTCATTTTCTTTCTTCATCACATTGTCTTTTTTTCCCTTGAGACGGGAATCCTGTAGTGTAAAATCATTGCAGGTTTAACCAAAGAATTAAAACTGTGATATTCTGAAATTCTATGATGTTGCAAAATTCAGAAACAGCAACAAGAACAATATACATTTTTCTCTTTAGGAATGCAGTGAAACCAAGTCACAGTGACCCAGTGCTCTGAGAATTTAAGGTGCTTTGGGAGAAGAGAAACAAACAAGAATCCTGAACAAAAAAGCCCAGCGAGTCTAGAATTGGTAGAGCTTTTCTTCCTTGTGCGTCGAGCTATCGGGTTTCATTTAAAGCCCATCAGCTGAGCGGAGTATTAGTCAGGTTTGATCAATGGCAGGAAACTAGAGGATCAAATGTTAATAAATCAGAAATAGATACCCCAGCTAGGCAGAAACGTGTCACTAAGCTGAGAATCAGGGCACATTCTTTGACAGGGTATTTTTTTTATTTGTCTGAAAAGAGACACAAAAACCCCCCGGAACATATCATTTAATTGGTGTGCAGAGAGATTTATATTTTACATGAATTTGCTTTTAGTATTAGCCATAAGCTGTGAATCTCCATTTATTAAAAATTGAAGGAATTTAGAAAGCTAGATTTATTATTCAAGTTTTATACAACCAGTGCACTTCATTGCAAACAATAATCAACAAAATGAAGGATGTCTGAAAGTCCCCAAAAAGACTTATTTATACTAATGTGGAGTTATTTATTCTTTATGGTTGTTTTTGTAAGATTAATACTGCTGGCCTTCGGGCAATAGCAGTGGTTAATTAATATGCAAGATTGTTATTCTCTCAACTGTTATGCAAATTTAACAGTTCATATACTCAGTCCCTGAAGACAAAGTGTATCAGGTCATGACAGGCAGAAGAGATTCTGAATGCTGTTCATTTTCTCCAGACTTTAATTATATGGAATTCTATTGTTCTGTTCAGAATCACCGTAACAGCTTCCACATTCACACAATTGGTCCATAGAATTCACCAGATCTTTCAGTTTTGATTTGGGATTTTATGTCTGTTTAAATCATACAGGCACTTCAAAAAGGAATTGAGAAGATGAATGCAGAGCATTTCATTTGATTTGTGTTTTTATTTTCATTTGGTGAAAAACCAAAATTAAATGGAAATGTTTACTTTTAGAAATATAAAGCACACCTTCTTGTTCTCACTGTATTAATCAATTTAACATTATTACTATGTAAGGATAATTATATTACAGAAAGTAATATGTATTTGTCGTGTGGCTCTGTACCTAAGAGGACATTGTAAGAAATAGGCTTGTCCTGAATTCACAGGGCATACTCCTGTATACTTGTTATTATTGAAACACTCCTCATGTTTAATTTGATTTATTATTTAATTTAATCATGTTATCTTTTTATACTATTTCTGTTTTTGAAAGAGTAAGTAGAAGATGGGCTCGTAGAAAATCAGTTTTAGCATCTCACATTATTTGTATTTCATTCATTTCACATTTTATTAATTACGTCTATGTCTCCAAGAAGCTGTGCGGTAGTAATTGTCCTTCAAGTTGCCAACCTGAAAAAAAGCTGAAATACTGAATGAAGAATTGATCTGATCAGCTTTCTTCCCATATAAAAGATCTGTTGCACTATAGAGATTGTGCATGGGCACAGATGTAGAAATGTCATCAGCATATCACTGATGGTCAGTGTTGAAAAGGTGTGGGCAATTTCTAACAAAAGACAACAACAAATTTTGACTTAAAACATAACATTTTGTTTTTTTCAAAACACTGCCAGCGGGTCGTTGAAGAGTCATTACCCTGACCTGAAAATGATGCGGTATGACCCTTGGTTTCTCGATCGCAAAGATAATGAATGGACACAGAAGCCTTACCGTCTGTACCGTTTTACAGTAAGGGCTGCTGGTGAAGGAACGGTCCTCTCCACAGTGTGGTCCGTTCTCCAAGCGACTCCTTTAACTCTTTGCTTCTGTGAAAACACAGCCCTAAATTGAATTAGAAGTTTCTGCTCTACTGGCGGGACGGTACTTCCCCTTCATTCCTACATTCTTATTCAACAATCTATCACCTAATTAGGACCAGTGAGGGATCATCTTCAGTGGATTAACCTTAACTAAGTTGTGTGCATTCAACATGTGCCCTTTTGATTAGCAAGAGCCAGAGCTACAGCCTGCGGTATACCCTGGCCAGTCCCTGTAATTCTACACACTTAATTAAGTTCAGATGAGAGGCAGCCAGGGTGCCTAAACAGAAGTTTTTGTATCATTGCACACTTTATATATTTCTGTTTGTATTTATAATTAGACTTATACTTTCTGTACCGAGTTGGCTTTTCAATTGCAATTGCTGTGTGGGTTTTGTATAACCTAGCAGCATGTTTCGGTTTCAGTTTAGCAAAATTAAGCAAAAAAGGAAGCAGATGGCATAACCATTGAAACACTTTCAGCTTTAAGACGATAAATATTTATTTTTAATTAGACATGAATATCGTTGAATGTCATTATAAATTTAACTGGGCGTTGTTGACAATTTTGGAATTCGTTTTCAAACACCAGGAGCCCCTGAGTCTTAACTGGAAAAAAAAATATTTTACAGTTTTTATATGTTACAGTTACAGATTTTTCAACAGTGGTTTTAATGTAGGTCAGTGCAGAACCTTAACTATGTCAAAGCGTTATGCTTTTGCTGCCTTATTG
The DNA here is from genome assembly GCF_059453375.1 of Lepisosteus platostomus. Lineage (NCBI taxonomy): Eukaryota > Metazoa > Chordata > Actinopteri > Semionotiformes > Lepisosteidae > Lepisosteus > Lepisosteus platostomus. Next base: position 18,036,576 of record NC_142627.1, on the reverse strand, counting down.
TAATTAATTCAAATAATATTCATATAAAAAGAATCACAACTGAAGATTTCATAACATAGTGGTTAAAAAGTAAAATATTTTTCTCAGTTAGACCATTGCTTAAATCTCTACAGGTGATCACTGAAAGTTTGTCTTACTCAAATATGTTCTTAAGGAAACTGCAAAATTATCCATGTTTTTTCATTTATGATCCACGAGAAAATATTTTCTTTTTATTATATTGTATTAAAGCTATGTTATTTGCCAGATACAATTCTTTTTGGATCTACCTAGTCAGGAATTGAACCTCAAAGCCAATTATTTTCTCAAATAAAGAATTTCTAAGAAATAAAAACCGTGCCAGAGTAGAACTCCTTTTACAAGAAGAATGTATTTAACCGATCTGCATCCCCCGATTACAAGGTTTGAGCTCTGGGCTTAGTTATTTCTTGTTATTATGACTAATGAATAAACCATGTATTCTCAGATTCCATTAACTTTGTTTACCTACTGTAGATGTCATGCAGCTAAATGTGTTTGGTTCTGGTCTTTAGACTTTGAGCAACAATCATGAACTATTCTTATATTCTCTATTACATCATTTTAAACACTTCTCCTATAGTTATCCTATAGGGCATTTTCCAATATATTTGACTGCTGTGGTATTGCAACAAACATACTCACTTGCGTTAAATATTAACATTGTGCAGGATTGTAATTATTTTATTTTTTAGATTTCAAATACAATTTTGATTTTGATGGTATAAGTGCACAACATTAATGACACATTAATTGGATGACACAAAAGCTTCGTACTCTCAATGAAATATTTTATTAATATTGGACTGAGCACATAATAATTTGTGGTAATTACTGTTTTTATTAAGGAGTCCTTAAAGTGGAATTCCTTTCTGTAGAAAATGCAACAGCACTGCACAGAGAGCCGTCTGTGTTAAGAAATTAATTAATGCCGCGAAATAATTTGATCACATGTTATTTCGTTTCATTGATGTACTAGTTATACGACATTTTCAGGTTATTAAACATGAAAAGCTATGGCATTGATTTTTCTTCGTAGCTTTTTATTTGCAGTGTATTTTTCTTGAGGGGATATACTGTATGCTACAAAAATGCTTACCAGCTGTAAATAAAAAATGTATATACATTTTCATGGTTTTAATGGTAAATAAATGAGCAGGGAACATAGCTACAGGGTAAAATTAGTTAAACAAATATGAAGTTTAAAAATGATAATTTGATTGGAATTTTAAATAATACTTTTTAATGTCAGATATGCTTTCGAGATAAAATATTATTTTATTTTGTAATAAAAGTGTTGCATTTAGCAGTGATTAATCACATTGTTTATAAATCACATTCTTGAATTTTAATGGTCTTTTAATGTTGCATACATAAACAATTTCAACACATTATTAATGACAGGTTGATCTCCCTATATCAGAATCTAGAATGGATTATTTGCAACTGGAAAAAAGCATGTGAACAACTATCTGAACAAAGAGCATTACGACAACTTTTTAAAATTATTTGGTTGTTTCTGTACATCTCTGTTTGAATGCTTGTATTGATCAAAAGATAAACAGAATTAGTTGTAGTGCCAAAGCTTTGCAATTTCCAAGACATCTACATTATCTCAGCATTTAGCGTTTCAGCCCCCGAAAAAAAAAAAAATTATTCTCAAAGAAATCAGTTCATGTCACAATAAAAATAAATCTGTTACCTCCATAGTCATACTATCATGCAGTACATTCCACGGATTTCAGGTGCATCATGTAGTCAGATGTCTTACCTGTGATAGTGGTACAGGAAAACACTAGAGAGGTCCTGGGAAACACTAATGTTAATGATCTATTGTTCTGTCACTGTTGTCCTCCTGTTTTCTTTCCTGTATATACTTTTTGAAGGAAAAAAGGTCACTATTCATCAACAGCTGCAGTAACATTAAATAAGTCTCTGTTTGGAGATTTTTACCATGTGAAAAGAAATAAGTTAGATATTATTGTGATACTATTATTAGTTGAATATGTATTTATAGGACCTTCTAGATTTTATTCTGTTATTCAGGTTATAGTTTTGTTTTGTTATAAAGGCCACGTTTATAGTTTACAGTATACAGAATATAAGTAACATTTATATGGTAGAATACTTTTTTTACAAAAGAATGCTTTGTAGAATGTGATCCGCTTGTCCTTTTATTTGAAACACGGCATGGACATTTATATTTGAGCAAACGATCTCCAAGGAAGCCAATATTTAATTTATTAGTAAAATAACCGAGATTCTGTTCATAATAATGGTTGTGACTAACACGTCTTTTGTCAGCGTGCTGGTCAAAGCAGGACGCAGTCATATCTTTTTTCCTTTTACTCGCTTTTCAATTCCTGGAATATTATTTTGTCTAACGCCTAATGATGACAATATGGGGGAGCCGTGGACTGTGGGTTGCTCAAAGCTGAACCACATTTTGCTCGTGTTTGATGTGCGTTTCTGCAGTCCCTTTCCGTTTCAGTGCCATTTCAGCCCTCAGTCTTGGTGATCTTGATGGATTCCGACTTGTTTCTTCCATCAGTCTCAGTCCAATCTCTCCAGTTTCAGCTGTTCTGATTGCCCTTGTCCCTCTGCTCTCCATGCTAGTTAACCTCACTCTGCTGATGCAGATAAACAGTATACCTGGCACGGCTGGGGTTATCCTTGACACCATGTATTTAATGTCTTTGTTATTTAAGAGCTATCATCCTGCTTCAGACCTGATTTTATTTATATGCATTTATTTTCAGGGACAGGATGAGGGTTTTTTTTGCTCTGGCTGTTTGAAATGAGCAAAATATGTGCTTAAAAACGCAAACTTAAAAGCTGATAGCTTGGCACAGAAGGGAGCCATGTCAATCCTCCAAGCATGGCTAAATTTGTTTTCACCACTTCGGCGTACAGTGAGCAAAAAAATGAAATCATGACTAATGTTGTGTAGTTAGAGAATCTTAGGTTCTTATTAGTTAATTGCAGTTTATTGATTGCGTTGAGCTCAGCGGCATCATATCTGCTGTTTTTGCGTCAAATTTTTCATTCTCATTTTGTTTTCCAGTAACAAATCCGATGCCTTAAATTCATATTTTCACCTGGTAGTGGAAATGACTGAATCCTTCTTACAAATGAGGATTTGCATTTGCGTTAGATATGTTTGTTTCAATTGCAGGCATTCTCCTGCACGAGGGAGCAAATTGCTTCCTACATTAGAAACCAAAACGGATCATCCAGACTTACCCAGGGAGTATCAGGTAGATGGACACACAGCCAGTACAGGAAATGCTTTCCATCTTCTCACAAGAAACATTTATGGTATGCAATTGAATTTTGAGACTAGAGAAGCTCTTGCAATAATGGAAACATTCTATGACAATTCAGGAGTCAAATGCAATCCATGTGCAATTCTACATTTCCAGCAGCTCTCCTTTTAATTTCATACTGTTAGTGAAAACAGTTTATAATCATTGGGTTGAGCTTTTGGTTAAACCCAATATGCAGCACGTTTATTGCTTCCCCCCAAAAAAAGAGGATCTTTCTTAGTTTCTGTGCTGCTTTAACCTGTAACATATGTGTACCCTTCAAAGAAATGAAATAGAATAAAATATAGAAACCATACAAGAATCCTACAGTATGTCACTATGAAACATTTATAAGATTTAGGTTTATGGCTTTATGTATTGTGGAATGAAACTATAGAGATAGGAATCAGTTAAGATATCAATCACATCTTCAATATATTAATTCATACCTGTTTATATGAAACAGATTCTCTGCATGTTGCGATATCTGTTTCTTTTTTAACACATTTCCAAAATAGCTCTTGACCGCACAGTTTCCAACTCTGAAAGACCTAAACTGATTAGAAAAAAGCAGAAAAAGAAAACAGCGTCTGGTGCAAATTAAGTCATTAACAGTCTGTGACTTCCACGCGTTTTTGTGTTTATGATGGGGATCAGCTAATTGCAGTCAGGTTGTGATTGCAAAATACTGTCTTGTGTTTTAAACGTTCAGTTTTCACAGGCGTAAGTGACCAGCAGTCTCTGTTTGAGCAGAAGGCGTGTAATATATTTAACTATGGTAAAGCAGTGTTCTGAGAATTGGTAATTACTTACATCTTTCATTGGCTATCATGACACTATCCAGATCTCACCTTATTTATATATATGTATGTGTGTATTTCTCTAAGGGCACTTTTTAATCAGAAATGGCAATTTTCCAACTGCCTTTTAAGCACGCACCAGAAGATGAACTGATTGAGTGATATTGAAAACAGTAGCTTAAAAGAAGTGTTACAAAAAGTCGATTTGTTTGCTATGTGTACACTATACATATAACATTTTCATTATGTGGAAGATTTTTATTTACCATGACATAAATTTGAAATGTTCTGACCTTAAGAGTTCAATTACAGGGGAAAGCAGCTAGTTTATAGGACATATTGTACACCAAAGTGGTTCATTCGTATTTCTAATGTCTTTTATTCAGTGACTGTTTTGCCTGAATACAGTCTGAATACAGGTGTGTCTGTATGCATGTGTGTGTTATGCTATCAAATCATTGTGTTAACATTCTCTAGTCAATGTTATTATTAAAGTAAATATAGATCAAGGTAAATGCTCTTAATCGGAGAATTAGTGTTATTTTAAACGTTAGTATCTCAAGGCAATGCACCCGGCTTCCAAAATAAAGCTTTGCCCTAGGAAATCTGACAAAAAAGTATATAAAATTTTACTTAATTATATGTGAACATTTGTTTTGCTTTCAATATTTAAAAAATGCAGATGTTTTAAACTGTAACCTTACACAATTGCTTGATGTTGTCTGTAATAATCTGGTGGATTAAATGGTCGGGGGTCTAGTATTCCATGACAGAGAAATTGTCTTAATCACTAAGAAAACAGATACTTCCTTTCTCATCAAAACGCACTACTGCTTTTTAAAACATCGTTCTGTTTTAATTGTTGTTTTCCTACTTTTTCTGATTAAAAAAAAATATATATATTTAAGTGGGACTAATTTTTTCATTTGGTTCTACAAAGACTTTAGTGTCTTAGTGCAATATAAACATATTTATTTTAGGTATCTTGCTCTAAATACACTGAACTTTGTACTGAATCAGTGTTTACAGTTGTGGAATAAGACAATAATATTTTACATTTGTATTTTAATTCAGGCCTGCTTTATAAATTATAAACCAGAATTTAACATAAAATGGCTTTGTCTGAATTTAAAAGAAACATGATAAAAACTGCACGATATTAAACATTCATACCATAAAATGCAAAATTTGTAAGATACTGTATATGTACAAAGATACTGTATATGTATAGTTGAAATAGAGTTATAAATTCAAACATTTTCATAGATAGGAAAAAAATAATATTTATACCTTAAATTACAAAATAATCTGCATGCTGCTTTCTGGTCAATTCAAGTTTAAATTAAAGTAGTTTTGTGAATAATGGATTAAGATAATCCAAATGCATTTATGTTATTCATGGCCAAATCTAAATCACATTTTCTTATGGAACAAAGTGTTATACCAGTCAATAGCAAAGGAAAAATAGAAAATCCAATCTATGTAATTATACAGTTGTTATTTATACTTGATTTGCCTGTAGCCATTGAAGAAATGTACTCTTCCTCAACAGCAGATATTGCATGACGCTACATTTTTATGAAGACCCATTTTAATTATATTTGCTATCGGCAGAAGCAGCGTTTGGAGCTCCGATGAGCTTTTGAAAGCAGGCAGCTGTGGAGCTCTGCTGTCCAGGCCAAGTCCAGTCTGGGCAGCAGGGTGCTGATGTGCACTTGTCGTCCTGTCTGTCTTGGCCCAGCTGCAGTTGTTTAGCTCCGTGCTGGTGGTCTTCTGGCCTGGCATGCCAACTGCCACAAATGCCGAAGTTTGATTGCATTGATTGTGAACAGGAGAACACAGGAGACATTTATTAGAGCAGGAAACTTGGGCAGGGATTCTCTGATTTATGACTCTTTAGCCTCTCACTTGTAGTCCTCTTTGCTCATACATGCTTATCTAACTTAACTTAAGGGGGTGTTTCTCTGGCTGTGCTGTGTAGCGGAAACACACAAACAAGCAATACTCAAGCAAATATAATAATATATGAAAAAATACTTGGGTTTCAAATAAAATTAAGGAAATTACTTATACTCTATATTCAACTGTGCTCCATAAAGAACAGGCTGAACGTAATATGACTATGAGAGATTTTAAAAACCATGTGAAGAACACTTTGTTCCATTAAAATTTTAAGTCAAATATGAAACATTTAAGTTGTAGTTTTTGTACGTACACATATAGTGGTCAATTGCTCGATCACTAGATTGTTATCAACAATAACACACTGTTTATAAATGCTAATGAAAGGAGTCATTAGTCAGTGCTTGGAGTAGAGGTCTGATGAACAAAAAATAAAGAATTTAGGGAGCCTGCAAAAGTACTGTTATTAGAAATGAATGGTTTGCTTTCACAAAATGTAATGACATAACTAAGTTATAAGTGAAAAGAGGATATTCTGTCCATCAAAGCCTGTCTTGTTCTAGGTAGTTAATTGATCCCAGAATATCTTTAGGCTGGTTCTTTTCAGGACTCAGTTGGCTGCTACTGCATTGCTTAGCTTAAAGATTCTGATTTGAAGGCAGCAATTAAACCTTGCTTTTCCAAAAGATTAAGCAAAAAATAAGAACTTTATTATTATACCACATTTGTACCTTTTCATAAAACACCTGAAATGTCTGTAGTCAATGAAAATACTTGTAAAAGCACTATTGATTTCTCAAAAATTGAATTACCTTAGAAAAAGTTCAGGAGTAACAAACCATAACCTGTCAATAACACAAGTAGAACCCAGGCTTTGAGTTCTACCATGTAACCAGCTGTTGGCAATAAAGTCTGTTGCACGCTCATGCTAATCCACATTAGAATAAACTAACTATACACTCCTATCGATGACTCTCACTGCTGAAGTATCAGACTTCAGGTGTTTTCTAATGAAACGTGTTTATCATAAGTGATCACACATGGATTGTTGTGAAAAGTTTTGTAATCATGTCTGGTCAGGTTTGTAATGCGCAATGATGCACAAAAGAAACACAGCACTCAGGGCTAATGGAATTAATCAAATATTTCAAACACAGATCACAATTCCATAAAAAAAATACAGTTCAAAGAATTTTGTGAAGTGTTTGGTATGAAATGCAACACATTGACAATAAAACATTACAAAGATTACTATTAGGTATGACTTCCCAGCGTGTTAGCACTATTGGCAGTGGTGAAGCATAAGCCTGATGAGTCACTGGTTTTTACAGCCGGCTTGAGACTTGGTAAGTAAAGTCTTCTTGATCTGCATTGGTGAGTTTTAGGCATCATGAGAAAAATATGGCCATATCAAAAATTTGTCAATATCACGTTGATCTGCAATCCAAGTATTGTGTGATATTATATTGTTTCGCTGGAAAATCTGTTTCCCCAGAAAAAATCATCGGCTCAAACCCTTTGTCAGTATTTTACTGATCAGTGAGATTGCCCTGAATTTACAATAAGGGTGCCCTTGTATTACAAGTACTGTACACCACTCCTCTTGTTGTTCTGAACAAAGTCAGCATAGGTTTCTGTTAAGGGCAAAAGGACAACAGGGCATTTATCAGTTAATAAAACACTGTGTCACTCTTATGTCTCCACCAACTGTAGTGTCCTCTGGGACAAAGAAGAGGGGTCTTTCAGCTGTCATTATTACTTCTGAACTGTCTCTGAGCACGCAAAACTCACAGAATAAGATGCACAGCATCTTCTTGAACTGTGGCCACTGCAGTCTGAAAAGGATTATGCGACCGTTTTGTACCAGTGTGGTGACCCTCTGCATTCCATGATGTGGCCTGTCCATCACAAGCCAGTTTCCGAGTTTGCTTATGGTTTAAACAGAGCATTTCATTCTATAGGCACCTTCACAGACCTTTAATCATGCCAGTAGTTACTAGGCAATCTTCACTACTTAAGCCGTGGTCATATACAGTACTTTGCTTTCCATGCATGAATTTAAATCAGTGTTTTTGAGAGGCTATGATCCTTAATCATGTCATTTTAGTCATTTTAAATTAATAACAAACACTGAGAATTTTGCTCAGTTATAAAATACAAGTGCTGCGTTCAGTATTTTGGTCTCCCAGTGGCCAGTGCTACTAAGAAAAATCAGCAACCCTATCTGTATGCTATTTAGACAGTAAATAACATTACGTATGAGCTGTTGATGTGAAAGCTACTATTATTCATTTTCATTTGCCATCAGGACACAATTGTACATTTGTCAGTTAAATAAGGTTAGCAAATATGGAATTTCTACCCTACAATGCCCAATGTTAATAAGTGACATTATTCCAGTTTTGTTTTGATTAGATGTGTGCAGTTGATAAAATGAGCATGTTCATTTGCTATTAAGCGCATGTGCAAAACACATAACCTGTGCAATTTTATAATCCTGTCATTGGCAGTAAATACAAACTCCAGTTCTGAATTTCACTCTAGGTTAAGTCTGAGCATCAAAACACTGGAGTATGATAAGGATTTAATAGGGAACTTTGATTTTTTTTAATGATTCTAAACAGACCAATAAAAGCACAGAGACGGAGGATACAGTGTCTATAAAGCCTTAATGGAGGATCAATTAAGAAGCAAGCTGCACAAAAATCCTTTAACTGCACTAACACTGGAAACACTTTTTATCCTTTTAAAACCACAAGGTTGGAAAAATAGTGCAGTGGAATATTTTATTTCCCTTGCTCCATTTTCTCCTATACAGCAATGAGATTGGAAATAAGGCCTAACTTTATATTTTACAAACCTGATTCCCCAGAATACAAGTTTGTGAGCAAACGATAGTGAGTAAAATTGGTGATACAGGACAAACAGTGCATTCCCAGACAAGTCTCCTGAGTAACAGAAAATCTAGAAAAAAAACTGAAGAATTGTTGTTTTTAATATAATAATTTTCCTAACTAAAGGAATGCCAAATGTTGTTAATGAGCAGAGAATCAGAAATAAAATTAAAATGTTTTCTTTCATTGCAACATTGCAACATTTTTGGACAATATGAGTTATGTTAGATTACTGGCTGGGTGTAGCATAGCAGACCCTCCCGGCATCTCTAATTGAGCTCTATCTCAAGCTCTCTTAACCATGGGTCACTTGTTGGATTTCTACGTAACCCTTCATTATGAGATCCTGACCTTTGTTTTGGAGAAATAGCATGTTTACTGGCATGCCTTTGTTAAGTTACCTAGCAGTAATCAAGAGCAAGGCCTGCCAGCAGAATGTTGAATTAAGTTCCTGGCTTTCTCTTAAAACATAACGAAACCAGTGCATCTTTACACGCATTGAACCAGTGCCAATGTGATGAAAATACTCAGGCACATTTTCACTAAATGCCAAGCACAGGTTTCACACAGATTTTGAAGCAGATGGAAGTTTTCAAGAAGGCACATTAAAATGCTGTTGAACTTGGCTTTTTATGGTTCTTGAGGTGCTGCAATGGTATTTCAAGCAGGTACAATAAATGGCACTTCTTTGCCAAAAATAAACGTATCCTACTAGTTGCAGATGAGCTGAGAATAAAGGGATAGCAGGGTATCCAAGGGAAATGTGTAAGTCATCTGTTACTGGTTTAATAACAAAATTGTACTTTAATTTAAAGCAATCAGTTATATTTATGCAAAATTCATCTTTCAATATTTTCCAAAGAGAAAAATAAATGATTGACTTGGAAACCAAATAAAACTGCATATACTGTATGCAACTGTAGAAACGTTCTGTTTTATCACTGCAAGGACAGGATCAAGCTGAAAAAAGCGAACACTTGTGTTGTTGAATAGAAAATAGGTGCAGGGCTCCAAAAAAGTATGTCTTTTAAAAATACTATGGTAAATGATCATCAGTATTTTTAAAAGGTCTGATAAAGGCAGTCATATGCAGGTGGGTTGTAGTTTAGACATTGATAGTTCAGGTCTAGGGGTACATTCGTTTGCTGTGAACAATGTTCCTCAAGGTACAGTACACATGGGTGGCAATACTGTGTATAACTGGAGCAAAGTGGCCATGAAACAGCCCAACATACTAAGATAAAGTGCACAATAGCCACTCCCTGTGAGTGCCTATGCTATGCACACAGTGGGACAGTTTGAAAATTGGAGGACGGCTCAGCCATTGTACTCTACAGAATAAAGAGTGCAGTTTCCTCATCAGTGTTGCACTGATATGAGGATCCTGTCAGTGAACTTTGCAGGAGAGTTGGTGACAATGGTGGTGGTGGTGGGTTTTGATATGAAATGGAACACACTGTTGCAATTATAACAAAATGACTAAAGTGCAGTATATCACCAGTGCATCAACACAATGCTGGCTGCATTGGTCTTTAAACATGACATACCTCTGTCTAGGTATCTTCCTGACATGTCTTCCAGAAAGGCACTCAAACTAAAACCTTCTGACACTGATGATCTGACACCACATGGGTGACTGAGATAGGATTTCATTAAGAACTGAGCATTCTGGGCATGTTCACTTGTATTGCCACTCGCATACTTAAAGATCCTTCCAGAACAGACTGTTCCCTAGATCAGGGCTCAGCTCCAGATTGAACCTCTGGGGTCTGAATACATTCTTCTCATTCATAAACCGTTTTGTGCGAAAATACTACACAGTGGCACTAGAAAGTAGAGTCACGTGTCTATGAAACTGGCTGAAGAGTAAACTGATCCTAACTTTCAGTCCACACCGCCTCCATATGTCCCTAGGTGAGTTCACGCTCTATCCAACGCAGGTATTCAAATATTCAATAAAAGTATCCAGAATCCTCAAAGGCCTTGACAAAGTCAACCCAACAGATTTCTTCAAATTGAGCGGTGAAACCTGAGCCATGGGACACAAGCGCAAAGTACTTTGAAGGGCATTTAAAACCATGAACAGTGGGGACTTCTCTAATCAAAGGGCTGCGGGAGCATGGGACAAGCTTCCCAGCAATGTTGTTGAAGCCGATACCTACCTTAGCTTCTTTCAAGAAATGACTGGATGAGATCCTTTTACCAATCAGCTACTAACTAATAAACATGTTAGATAGGCTGAATGGCCTCCTCTCATCTTATATTCTTATTTTCACTCCATTTTTATCTCCAATTTTGTTGCTAACTACCCATTTAATATAATATAATATATACAGTATACATAAATCACAATAGATTAAAGTCCACCTTAATGGCTACAACAAAGAAAAATGAATTTCATTTGTCTTCAAAGAACTCTTTGAATCTTCTCACTGAAGTTTTTCTTCAAAGCTCAGAAAAATAGATCCATTGCATTTAGCCTTTTACATATCTTATTTTACTGTTTACAGTATAGTTTTATTTTATCTTTGGTAATTTTCTGTTTATATGAGACATTCTTGGTTTCACAGAAATTCTAGCTTTATTATGGGCACTGAAATTCCTTTGTGTTTTCTTTTCTCCAAGATGTAAAACCGCAATAAGCTCTTATTTTGGTTTTACATGTGCGTACGTGTGTAAGTAACAGGTTTTGAATTCATTCAAAGAAACCTCATTTACATCTATTAATATCATATTTAATGTTTGTTTTTAACTTTACAAAAATCAGTTAGAGTCTGGGGTGACAGCTTTTCATTGAAAATGTATTCTGAAAAAGTGCTTATTTCAAAGAGTTTTTTAGTTCATTTTGCATGACAAATGAAATTATACTTTAAATAGCAGGCAGCCCATCCATCAAAAGGAGAAAAAATAGGTTTTCTGTATTTACAAAAAACATATCTAAACTTTTCCTGACCTTCGATGTGTATAAACAAAGTTTATGTTGCAAACATTCAATATGTCATACAAAACAGCTTGTGTTTTGGGGTATAAATTGATTCCATTTGCTTTCACTACAACGCTATGGACGTCGTCATGTGAGTCACAAAAAATTACCGTTAGGAACAGTGAAGTCTTTCAAGAAGGTTAATAATTAGTGCAAATCAGACCCATAATTTTGTAAAGCATCTCATGCCACACTTCAATCAACATTTTGCCTCAAGTATTCCAGACGGAGATCACTCATCTGATGGTCCATGAAAACATAAAAGCAACAAACTACTGTCTCATCATCACTGCTTAGTATAAACTGGGAAATACAAAGCCCAATATTTAAGCTAAGGAGGTATTAACCCTGACAGACCACATTCAGTTAGTCAAAGATACTGTAGCCTAATCCGTACAGTAATTACTGTGTGGAAAACTGTAAAATCTATTTGTTGCCTGGTTAATGAACAGCCAGGATGCTGTGACTCTTTTATTAATTAATGAGTTTCTTCTTGGTTCTTTCTCCTGGCAAATCAGTTAAACAAATGAACTTAGTTTTGAATCAACCGTTTTTTTCTTGAGGTATATTTTTTCAAATTTTATTGGAACCTTGTAAATTTTGTCAAAATTAACACTTCTTGTACTTTTAATTAACTGTTGCATGATTTTAAATTGGGCAGACATCCATGCATAAATATAACAGGCCATGCCAAGATACATTAACGACCAAGATGTATTTGTTTCTGTGAAATGAGTTGTTTTTGTAAAAAAGGAAATATAAAATATGTTGTGATGTACAATATATTAGTAAATTATGTTTTAGTATATATGTAAAAAAAAAATTACCTTTAATCTGCAAGCAACATTCATTTAGCTTTGTTTTTTTAAACGTTTTAAAATATCTTTAGTATACTATGGTTCTGAACTTGATTTAGTATCCATTTAGTGAAAATTAAGAGATAAATAGAACAGATCAAATAAATAGAAAGCTTAAAGTGTGAGATTGTCAAATAAAAGTGCTGGACATAGAAAACAGAAATATAGTAAAACGTATAAACGTAGTTTATAGCGTTTTACATATGTCTATAAAGTGAAATTCATAGTGATTTACAGTTTTTTAATTTAAACAATTCATATTGATTTACTACAGAAAGGTATTTATCTAATGTTTAAAACAATGGAATCCAGGTTGAGCCTTAGACACATTTATAATGTATGTTTTCTTCTCAAATTCTTGTAAAGGCAAGATCCAAAAGATCCTTATTAAAACTATTAAAAACAAATCCTGTTTGTGACAGACGGATAAGGAAGAACACAGATGAATTCATTCAGTTTGTTCGCTTGGATTGCGTCAGGTCTGCCTCTTGCATTATACAGTGTCAAATTAGTGGCAGCAGACTAGAGGCAAAAACAGTGGCAAAGCCAGGACAAACTACAGGTGGCAGTTGTAAGCTCCATATATTTTTACTGAAAATTTTAAAACAGATATTCATCTCTGCTGTGTATGGAGAACCTTCCCAGCTGCAAACATCTGTCTTTATTTTTGTGTCGTTAATATGGGAACGTCATTAATTTGTACAGGAGGAAGGGGGATCTGCGCCATGCCTAGGAATGGTTAAGGCAGCTGTTATTTTAGGGACAACCGGCTCTAATTAAAATGAAGCCAAACAGTTTATTTAAAGAGCAAGCTTATTAAGAGTGCGTATTGCTAAAAGAAAAAGCCTTTGGCTTTTCTGTTTTGGAGGTGTGAAATTTTGTATGTAAATAATCCCTACTTTCAAGAGTGACAGAAGACAGAACACCACAAAGTGTTAAAGGACTGTCTTGTTGATAATCAACCTGTTATTAGTGAAGAATGCATTTGTGGCTGTGCGAGCTTCTGTGTATTACATTAGTCAATCCCTCTAGTGGCTGCCTGCTTCCTCCACACACAATCGTACATGCGCCAGAGTTTTAAAGACAAAAACAAGGATGATGGATGAAATAAACGAGTGCACAGTGTTTATCATTTCATGCATCAGTATTCTTACATTAATCTTTAATCTAAACTCTTTGGTGCTTTTTTAATTAAGGTAATGGGTGAAATGCTTTTTTGTTTGGCTTTGCCGTCTAGGAAGTTCTGTAAACACGGCACTGGAGCAACTCACTTTATTCGATTTCTGCCAGCGTGGGCTATATTTTGAACAAATGGAAATGAAGTCTCGGATAGGTAATAGCTGCTCTCAGTTTTCAGGGAATGGATCCATCTGAGAGTGAATTGAAGTGAGTGGGGAAAAAAAAGGAGGCAGATTTTGTGTTTGACTGGGAGCCAAGGTCTGGAGCATGGAGTCAGCCAGGCCCTTTCGAGACAGCTGCAACATTTCATGGCTTAAAGTCAGCGAATTTCCATAGGCCCTACTGCCAGAGACCACAAAATGGTTTCAAACAACGGCTCACTTCATGAATTTTTTGTTTTTTAAAAAAAAGAAATGTGTCTTGATGCTGCTGAGTGAGCAGGGTGCATTAAGTTAGCAGATTAATGAAAATGTTTCACTGGCATAAGATTTTGATTGCTCTTGCTGCAAAATTGCTTGCAGATTGAGAAAACGGCATGTTTCGTCTCAAACTTGCTGTCTCGCTATACATTAGCACTTGTCAGGATGGCCATTAAGTGAAGCTGGTGCAGAAATTTAATTACAAAACCATTTATTTTATTGAAAGAAAAATAAACCTCCGCCACCTCAAATGCATTAGGTAGGTTTGCAACAAATTCTGTTGATAACACCCAGGGTTAGTGAGGCTGGAGATGAAATAATGTTTCTTTCATGTGTGGTGAACACTCACTATTAGAACCATCTGTCCTTAAGTTGCTCTTTATTTAAGTTCAATTAAAAGAACAAGTGACTTAATGAAGGGACTGTTATATGTACAGTTACTCATCCATGTTGCTCATTGACTATAGACCTCTGTCAACAAGCCGCTACAGTATGTGCTCACAGAGAGCATTAAATTAGCGTTGCTGATCTCTAGTGAGAGGACATTATTTCAGACATCTGTTGTCACGTGAGGCAGGCTTGAAAAGAAGAAAGCGGCCATAAAAAAATCAACAGCATCTATTTGGTCGCACTGATCAAACAGAATAAAAAGCTGTGTCGTATTGATGTTTTCGCCAGCCGTATGCTTCACTCAGGCTGCGAGAAGATGTTGGCACCAAAAGACACGATCAGCAGACAGACTGCATTCAAAGTTGCAGATGTCACTGTGTGAAGGTTTGTGCAACACAGGGTGAATGGGATCTCTTGTGAATTAAGACCGCGAAGGTTCTCGGTGATTCTGACTTTGAACAAATCCCTGCAAGCTAAAAATGTTGATATTATTCCATATTGGTCTTTCCTGATGTTCCGTTTCTTTCATTCATTGTGAGCAAGAGCAGTAGTAAACAGTTTGCTGGAGCAGTGGTATTGTGCTCTCTGCGACAAGTGGAGTTCACAGCGTACTTTTCTTACTGTTATGTTTGTTAACCCCTGTGACTTTTTTAACTTTACATTTTTGGCAAAGAACGATTTAAAAAAATGATATATTTGTGTGTGTTATTTTTTTTCTAAAACCAGTTGTAAAACTATAAAGCAGACCTGAACAGTTATTTGAAGTCTGGATTTCAGTACACATGACCAGTAAAGGGATTCCATTTTTCCCTTTGCCTTATAAATGACAGCTCGTGAAATTCAAGCTGGGTCACTAATAAAAAGCACAACAGAGATATCTGGGCTGCTTAACCCGTTAATGAAATTCAACAAAGTCGTCATACGCAGCTTTAAAGATATTTAAGGGAAATGATAACTCGCACTCTGACCTCTGGCCCAGGTCAGCCAAAAGCATGTACATTTATCCTCAAAGCACATAAATGTCGCACAGCGTTCAGGAAGACATGTACCTTCTTTATGCCTGTTTAACTGAAGCTCTCAGATCTTCAAAGCCCGTCAAGAGCACAAATCAACCTGCCAGGAGAGGGCAGATCTTGTAAAAGCTGAAGATATCGACATAGGTTTTATGCCTGTCTGAGTGCATTTCTGAGTTCTCTTTGTAAAATGTGAAATGAACCCCTTAAGAGCAGATTCAGTATAAGTTGTATCCCTGCCATAGCTAATGCTCCATAAAAGATCAAGGCATCACAGGCCCTGACCCCTCATGTTTTCAGATTACTTCACCTGCTAGCTGCTTGCTGTCCTGAGAGATTCAGCTCTGACATGGCTGACGTCCTGCTCTGTAATTCTTGATGACCTCACTGCTCGCCAGAACATGTCCTTCTCTGTGCCACCTAACACCCCAGTCTGAGGAGAAATACACAACCTAAAGAAATCACAGCATTCAAACTGACTGAGAGCTATGTCGTATGAGGAAGTAAGTGTACGCAGACGTGAGGGCTTTTCTATTTTCAGAAAACCTTCTCTTTCTCCTGTGATTAAGTATCAGTGCTAATGTTGTATACCCTTTCACAAGAATCCATTAACAGTGTCATTTTGTCAGAAAGTTGGTGAGGAAACGTGTTCAGATATTGGTTATTTGCAAGGTGATGAGTATGAAGGACTTTTCTTTATTTGCATGTTACTGAATCAGTATAGATAAAGATCCATACTGGCAGGAAAACCATAACAGTCTGGAGAACTGGTAGTGTTATGATTAGAGCAGAGTGAATTGGATTAAAACAATCGGATGACTAGCATAGTCTGTGAAACCTTGTATGTTCCTCACCAATGTGGTGCTTCTAGCCGGCGCAAAATATTTGCCCATTTTGCCAAGAGCTTGTCTTTCTTCTCATTTTTAATTTGGGGAAAAAGAAAATGTCTTCAGGAACTGGAAGAAACAAAATATGAAATCATAGAATTTACAATTACAAAAAGGTAAGTGAAACCAGACTATCTTTGGAATAAAACCCCCGTAGTGAAGTACAAAATTGCAAAGTAAGAGAAAACTTACTAATGTGTCTGTAGTTTGTTAATCTTGACAGGTAATTATTTCAGTATTTAATGCTAAAAGGTTGTTTTATGTGACAAAACTGAAACTGATATTGATATTAGGATTCTCGGGATGACATAAGGCATTACTACTGAAATTCTCCTCTTGAAGTGTGCCAGGACCCATTTCTAGTGTTCTCATCTTGAACTCCATCATTCTCTCCATCATCTTGAGTCCATATTCTCAGTCTCATTGACTAGACAGGTGCAGGTGCAAAGGTGGATGAATTGCCTTTTGACTACTTGCAGGTAAATTCTAATAAAACAGTGATGATATTATCATATTTTCCATCTATAAATCCATTTCCTAACCTTTTCTTCAAATGCAAGGCCATGGGGGAGCCGAAGCCTATCCTGGCAAGCAATGAGCGCAAGGCAGGGTACGCCCTGGGCGGGACGCCATCAGGGGCACGTCCATCACAGGGCAGATACACAGACTCAGACATGCATGTGCTGTCATCTAGGGCCAGCTTTCCCAGAAGCCAATTAGCCTACTAGTATGTTTTTGGACTGAGGGAGGAAACCCAGATGAACACAGGGGGAACGTGCAATGCTTTGTTTACTTTAAATGTCACCTACCAATTATTTGCTCAGTCTTTTGGAATTTCCTTTGCATCTGCTCCAGTGTTTGCTAATCCTCCTATTTTAGTACATTTACAAATATGACTAATTTACTAACCATACCAGAATCTAGATCATTGATATAAATTACAAAGAACAGTGGTCTTGATACAGATCCCTGTCATGCTCCACTAATTACATCACCTCAATTGTACCATTTCCCCATCATTGGTGCTCTCTGTTTTGTATCCCTTAACCTGTTCTCAGTCCTGTGGAATCTTGACATCCTATCACCTGCAATTTCAGAATACATCCTTTATCAAAAGCCTCCTGAAAAGATAAATATGCCATTTTACATGCTGTTTGTATGCATTACCATTGCTGTTTGTTTAAAGAACACTAAAAATGTACAGTACTTGCTCTTTCTAGATCCATGTTCCTTATGCTCTAGAATCCTATTGCCATACTAATGAGCCTCTGGTTTTTTTTTACATAACCTTACACGAAATGTAATGTCTAAACCCCGAACAAAGCAAACAAGAGAAAATAAGCTATTAATACTGTACTCCAAATTTTAAGAATCTGCAGTTTTTAGTTTGGCTGATTCTAATGGTTTTTGCAGTGACCATGTTCTGGTTAGAGCACAGACTCGGTGGACTTCTCACAGTTGGTCATTAGTGCTGCGGGTTAATCTGCAGGAATCCTCACAGCTGACAGTGCACTCAAATAATGTTACATTTGTCTGACAGCTGGCACTCCCTGCCCCTCACCCCTGGTTCATGTTGATGTCTTTAACCTGACAAATATGAAAGCAATTTGAAGAATGATAGGGGGAAAAATGTGGAACTACTGAATCGTGAAGCAAAAAATTGTACATGATTTATGTTAGAAAATATACATAATAGCATCAATAAATCTCTGCTGTTTGGAGATGAATTGTACCAATTAGTTTGAAAGTAGGTGATTGCTCACATATTGCTGTAGTTCTTGTTCTTCATTATAAATAAAGAAAGGCAGGGGTGTATTTTTGCATGAAGCACTCAATTGGTTGCAGTTTAGATTCTGTTTAGAAATAAAATATTTTGTTCACAAGTTCAATTTGTTATTTTTCCTGAACTGAATAGGTATTTATTTAGGTACTGTACCCCTCACTAATGACTAACATTTGAACGTACCAGGAAATTGACAGGAGAAAATAAATACTGTGTGGACTTTCATAGAACAAAAGATTCCTGAGAAGAGATAAAGAGTTATAATTTAAATAAAGTTAAACCTCTCTTATGTATTTCAGTACATGACCTGCAAAGTGCACAGGATACAGCCAAGTTCATTTTGGCTTGTATATTTATTTTTGTAGCTTCAATTCTAGAAGTTTTAATGTAAAATGCTTTGGTAACCCAAACAGCAGAGGACATTTAATTTTTTGTTTTCTCTTCATATCACTAATATTATCTTTACAAGAAAACAAGCAATTGCACAGCATGAACAATAGACTGTGTACCATTTAGCGGTTCTTCCATTCTTAGATCTACAGTACCTTTCATTTCACTCATTTAATGAAACTTTACAATAAAACATAACAGAAAGGATGAAGTATCATGTTAGAAATTAGTTGCTTTCTTGTGAACAGTGATGACTCCTCAGCATATAGGGTATTACTCACAAAATGTTAGGGATATTAAACTGTTTTGCACTGTATTTCCATGTGTAATTACCATTGACACAAATGTACGACGTCATTACCTTATTTCCTCCAATAACACACATGAAGCCACAACTGTAGTTTTGTCAACGTTCCAACAAATGCCCAATGATGGAAAAAATCTATAATGCCAATATCACAATAAAATAATAAGGTAATAGTAAGGTACAATAATAATAATAAGGTAATGTCTCCACCAGTCTGACATCAATGTCATGCACTATTTACAAGTTTACAAATCCCATCCTGAGGCGAAGCTTCTTACTCTTGTGCAAGCAGATCTCATGGTTCTCAGAGGAGACA
Source organism: Lepisosteus platostomus (assembly GCF_059453375.1). Lineage (NCBI taxonomy): Eukaryota > Metazoa > Chordata > Actinopteri > Semionotiformes > Lepisosteidae > Lepisosteus > Lepisosteus platostomus. The sequence goes on along the minus strand of NC_142627.1, from coordinate 18,017,133 downwards.
TGGTTGCTGACTGCAGGTAGTGTGATGTCTAACCAATCGATGCTGGAGGGACTCAGTTGGGTTCGAGCTGGAAGAGAGTGCAGCTCAATCCATGTGAGGACCTCCAATGTCCTGCAGACAAGTTATGCCCATGTGAGCACTGGGAGTGGGTGTGTTGTCATTCGGAAATAGCAAATGGAGTCAGTAGCTTTGGATGAGGGGGAGAATAATTGTCTTTGTGACATTGCCCAGTTAGTAGTGGCTTGTAGTATTGCCATTGATCGCAACAACTTCAGTTTTTCTCAGGGTAGATATGTTTGCAAAAACTGTCATGCCCCCTCTTTCCAATCATCAGCACAGTGTTGACCGTTCTTAGTGTTGTCAGCCATTAATTCATTGCAAGGTGAACTGGGTTTCAGCATCAAACAGATTCGAAGCCCATGGATGTGAGCACACAATCACTGCAAAAATGAGAAATTAGTTGTACTGTGAACTTCTTTTCCAGATGAGTAACAAAGTCAGTTGGTAGAGCGTATTACAGGTCATCTGCATGGGCACACACTTCCCTCAGTTGTGACTGGTTCTGATCATCAGTTCAGGTGGTGCATCTGTCCACTGCTGGACCTGCCATTACTTCCAATACCTTCAAATTACTTCCAGTATCTTGATGTCCTCTACGGAGTTTGCTTAAATTCTTAGTGTGACCCCACACTCATTAGCTACTTCAGTCTGCAGAATTCCTAGCTCAAGTCAGGTGACAGTCGAATAGTGGTCTTCATCTGTAAACTGCCATTGTTGGGCCATGGCAGGCATACTGAACGCCCCACAAAGTGATTTGTGATTGCTCAAATTAAGGAACGTAACATAACTCCTTCATTTCGGGTGACAACTCCTGTATTGGTAATAAAGATACTCTGAGCACAGAATGAGCCATTGATTGAAGCTACTAAGGGTGTAATTTTGGTTACAAAATTACACCCTTTTTCCAAATGTTACATACCAAAACCTTAACTTCTTTTGAGCAGCGTGTGCTAAATTTCTCTTGAATATTGTGAGATGATGTGTTTACTTAGCGCTTTGACCTTTTAGAAGTGATGCTGCTGCTGCAGATATAAATACAGGCAGGACTTAAATCACTTAGCGTCAGTCAGGGTAACCAGATCTGCCTGGCAGTCACATGGCCCTGCAATGAGCTAAATGGGAAGACGGATCTGGTCCAAAGATATTTTTATGCGACACTTGTTTGTGGAGAAGCCATCTGTAGGGCCCCCGACTGGTGAGAAATTGGATCTCAGGCCCTGTGCTAATAACTTTAAAATCGTGATAATTATTAGGTGTTAACGTTGAGGTGATTGGACTCTCTGTAACTAGCTAGAGGGATACCCCCATGCTATTTTCAGTGGAATATTAATACGGTTGTCTGATACCATGTTTATAAAATGACTGCCAGAGTGGGGTGATGCAAGCACCCCAGCAGTCACATGCTTCCTGCATTTCAGTCTGCACCCCTTCCTTTCTGGAGCGTCTTCCATGTGGCTGTAGAGCTGGAGGGAAGGAGAAACATTTTACTGTTATTGTCATATAGTGTTTATAAGTGTTATTTTAAAAACAAATTAAAGAGATTTTTCTGTGTCGAAAATTCTAATTAAACATATCTGTATTTTTTCATTCTGTATACTTTTAATATGTAACATAATATATGTACATTTATAATAAATGAATTTTCAGTTAAGCATTCAGATAACTGAACTGAACTTTGACATTTCTGCTGGACTTGGGCACAATTGCATATTTCATGAGAAAACATTTCCAGAGCTTACTTTTTAATAAACACGCTGGAGATTGGAGTAAGCTGGGGCTGGAGGAGTCTTTTACAGTATGTTATTTAAATATCAGCAATGGCAAAGGTTGGAAAGGATTTGAATATGCAGTAAAACTATTAGTTGTGGCTAATCTGAATCTCATCTGAATCATCCACTATTCCCTGCTACCAGCTGAAAGGGAGGTAGTATCACAGTTCATTGGAGAGCTCAGAGATTGGAGAAACCAAAGAGAGGACTTTCAACCAGCACTGGACTGGACTGTCAGAGTCAGAAACCAGTTGTTTTAGGTTTACTTTCTTACTTCCTTTTCACCATTTTTTTCATTTTTTCTAAACAGACACTAACCTTTCCATGTGTTGACAAACATGTTCTAGTATGTTTTCAGAAGATATACACCCAGTGTATATTCTTTTCTGTACTGTTTTCTAGTTTGGATTTACCACATTTTCCATGACAACAATTGTTATTTCTGTGCAAATCAGGCAATAAGAGAACTCTGTCTCTTAGTTATTAGTAATTAGGAAAAAAACGCGTGTTTCTGGTAAACAAACTCAGCCCACAATTCAGCTGTCATAACTGTAAATTTACATTTTCTACATAACATGTTTACAGTGATGTTTTATTTTGTGTGAAGACTTCAGAGGTCATATTAGATCTTATTTTCAGCAATAGTAACAAATACGATTTTTGAATGTTTCTGCCCCTTATTTCATCGACAGAAGCATTTTGCGAGAGGTACTGTATGTGCATATTGAAACACATACCCTTCCATACCGTACATAGAAGTTTCACTTGAATTTATTAAATCCTTCAGTATTTTGTATACTTCAGTAAATCCTGAATCTCGTTGCCGAGATATTTGTTTTTGTGCTTCTGGCCATTCACAGTCACAAACAGAGAGCAGGCTAAGCTGAGATACTGGAATTCAGCATCTCCTAGCAGAAGGCTGCAAGCAGGATCCGACAGCATGATTTCTTCAGAACTGCTACAGTGAGAAATAAGTGTTATCATCAGAAGCCAGTTGCTTTCACTGCCAGCTCCAGGTTGCAAGCATGAAACAATGAGATTGTCTTGGCCCTCATCTCGCACACAGATGGGGAGAGAGGTCAGCAGTGCAAGAGACTGCCCCAGCAGTGACATCAATACTGCAGGCGGGCCTAGGAGGCAGGGCAAGGTGAGACAGATGAGACTGTCTCCTGTAATGACAGCTGAGCTCTACCATTTGTGCTCTTTCCTGAAGAGCCCTTGCTATGCATCTGATATTTATTTTGCTGAGCAACACTGCTAAACACTGATAGTTCTCTCCACCATATCTCAGCTGTCACCTGAAAGATGGAGAGCATCACACAGTTCAGAATTACTCTTCTTCACCCCATGTTTTGTTTCTGTTCCAGCAAAATATTTCCACTACTTGCATAACAGCAGTCTAAATTCACTGCTAAACTCGCCCTTCCTGTGTAACACAACTCTGTTCCACAAAGCAAGCCCTTGAGCTCTCATCGGTATTCACAGGGCTCCTCTCCCATGCCCGTGGCTCTTCCCTTGGAGAGTGATAACCCTATGTGCAGCCCGAGGAGCAGATGGAGGTGGCTTCCATCATAGCCCCACCTTGGGTGGTCAGGCTGGTGCTAATGGTGACCAGGCTTTTCCCCTCCCTCGGGGCAGAGAGGGTGGGTGTTACGGAGGGTTAGTGCACTGTAGGGCGTGGGGCTCCTTTCGGCTCTCCAGGCAATGTCTCTGTCAAAGAGGGAATGAAAGGGGCAGAGTGGAAAACAAAACTATGACATCAACATTATTTTTCATGATAACAAAGACGGAAACACAAAACTCCTGGGCTCTGCGTCTTCCTGTTCTGGACCGTTGCCATGAATGTTAAGGGAAATTACGTAATATATGTTATTCTTTGATTTATTTTAATCCTGCTAAGCAAATACTGTAGATGCAGATCTCAGTGTAGTAAATATTCCGTCAGGAGAACACTTGCAAATAGATCCGTATTTTTACAATGTATCTTTGGTCTTCTGCAGCCTAATGTGGTTTTGGTTTTTAAAATAAAATAATCTATAAAATATTAAAATAACTTGTGAGTATCATAGAGCTATGTGAATTTTTAATGGTTTTGTCACCTGGATGGAAGAACAAGAGGAAGGAGTTCGCTAGCTAAAAACATGTTGGCCCCCATGAACAAGTGAAAGGATTTGAATGGAGGAGGGGTTGCTGAGAGGGCACAGCTTGGATAAGGCTGGTTGTGTGTTTGTGTGCTTGCATGAATGACTCAGGCGTGACTTTGGCGATTGACAGGTGAATTTTGAATTTCCTCTTCCTTTGACTGGGGAGCAGTGACATACAGTACGAGTCCCACACTGGCTACAGGCTCTGATCTGTTGTCCAGAAAAGATGGTAACCTGCTCATCTCTCCATATTGGCTATTCCTAACATCCTATGTAGACCTGATTACTCTTAAACCCATACTGAATTACTTCCGTATCAACAAATTAGGAAGCCCATGATATCTCTTTTTTTAGGGGCGGGGATCAATGTACTCTTTGAAGCAGATCGGCCTCAGAGACCAAAGTCAATTTTCTAAAACAAGTGTGTGCCAGTAGAGTTCATTAGGGCATGGATTTCCTGTGTAAATAAGAGAGTGAGACATCAGCCTTGACACTCCAGCCTGCATAATGTGCTGCACAGATCTTTTTTATTTTCCTTTTCGTTTTACAGAATGTACACTTTGTAGTGACATTTTGAAAAATAATCTATATTCATGATTTGTTCAGTTTTTAGTGCCAAGGAGGATAGAGGTGGAATGACAGATCTTTCCTTCAACTGCAGAGGAGACAGGAATAATAATAATAAGAAAGTTCCATCTTTGATTGTCAGATTTGTCTGTCTCCCAAAACAACCTTCTTGGTTCTGATGGAAGAACTGCAGTGTGTTCTGTTGGGCATCATTAAACCCATTTCACTTTTGGAGACAGTCTTCAGCTGAACAACTAGAGGGCAACTGGGGGAAGAGATATGTTCCAGGTTTGTTCAGGTTTTTATGAATAAAATCTTAAAGATCCAACCATTTGAGTGTATATCCTTATTACCTCAATAAATTGTGAGTTATTTTAAGACAATTCCCTGGCAATCCAACCCCTGAAGAAGTGAGATCCCAGAATCCCCAAATGCTCTTAGCCCAACCATGCAATGTATGAAAACTGGGCCATATTGATACAGAGTCTACTGTTTGTGTGATTGTTTTTTCATATTCTCCGAGCTCACCTTTGGGGCAGGGCTTTCACATGTTTAAATTTCTGCAGAAGGATTTCTGAAATCACTGCTTAAGGGAGTGTCACGTAGCACCAGGCAACGGAAGGTAGGACCCTGTGCGTGGCTATACTGGTAAATGTGGTTCGGTGCCAAATCGAGGGACGAAGACGTGGTCTTGGATGAAAGCTTGGAGGTCAAAAGCCAGGAAGGTTCAGAGGAGGCGGAGTACCAAAACGGGAGGCGAAGTCGTAGTCGAGGACGTGAGCGAAGTGTCGAATGCCGGGAGAGTAGTAATCGTTAGGGGAAAAAGGCTGGGAAAGTACGAGAATTGAGCTCAGAGAAGAAACCTCAATAGTGAGCGAGGAAAAAGAGACGTGTGAGGGTTTAATTAGTGAGGAGTTAATTTGTGCATGGGTGTTTAGGGAGAGTAGAGCTCGTGGAAATGCGGGAGCACTTGCATGCCTGTGTGGGGTTCCTGACAGGGAGTCACTGATATATATTTAGGTATGACAGATAGAAATCTGAAGGATCCTTGCTTGGCTCTTTAGATCATAAACTGTAGGTATAGATAATTATCAGAGTAAAGGCTGATTTACTCAACTAGAACGTTTCTAGAGTATTAGTGGGGATTGACTATTTTCTTCGGAAATAGTCCTCGGAACCTAGATGCAATGTGAGCTTTGTCCATCTTTGTAGCATTTTAAGATTAAGTCAAGTCAATTTCCAGACTCCTGAAATTATTCAGTATTCCTGAAAAGCAAATAAAAATATTAACCATGACTTTACAATCAGTTAAAAATAATTAGTTTATTTTACAGCATATTTTCATAGGAATTGTGGACAGTTACATTTTGACTGAAATCATCACGTACTGTAGGGGTCTAAAGTTTCTTAACTTAATTAAATCCATAGCATTTGTGCATTTAAAAGCTGAAGTCATATAGGAACATACTGTATTGGAATAGGTCTTGTTGAATTATGTCAGATTTGCCGATTATGACACTTTATTAAAACCTTGCTTGAGATACCATTATCCTGTGCAAAATATTTTATAAAAGAGTTTGTCTAAATATGACAGTCTCTAATTTAATGTAATAAAAATGTGCTCATTTTCAAGCATTAATGAAAAGCACATTATGTGTAGCCTGTGCACTGTGACTTTACATTGTTTTGTGCATTGTGTGGTTAAATTAGAAAAACGCATGTGGATGGGAGATATCTAAAATGATACGTAACAAAGCATAGTGTTTTCACGGAGCAAGAAACCTGGAATGCTGCTCAGCAGCTTCTGAATGTCTTTGGACATGATTGGTAACATCCTAATGTGTTGATATTTTTTAACCTGAATTCTGATTACAATTGATATACAGTAAGAAGTGTTCTAAAAGATTCTTGAATTATATCTAATGACAGATATTATTGTGAAGGAAAGTGGTAAGTCTATAGAAAAGTACCCAATGAGAGCCTACATCAATACAATACAATTGTATATAGTTCTTTAGTCATATTTAGTCATATTTGACCACAAGGCACTTTACAATTTAATATAATTAAAATCTAATATTAATTGCCAGCTGAAACAAATAAGTCTGAATCAGAATGTGATTATCACATTCACTGATAGTCTTCGGTATGGAGTCTCTTTAAAGAGGGACCAGATCACTAAGATATCTTACCTTTGGGACCATTCAAGAGTCTCTGAACAAAAAATGATTTAGAAAGGAATAACATTTTTTAAGCAAAGAATTTTAAAACTGATTAAAAAAGAGACTTGGAGCCAGTGCAATGGATTAATAATATGTACAAAGTGTTTCCTAGTTTTTATCTTACCAGACACTCAAGCCGCAGAAAGGAAAGCCCTGCATTTAAAAAAAAACAATTATAAATCTCATGGGAAGGGATAAAACTTAAGATGCTGTTAATTTTCATTTTTAATCCCTTTTAGATTGGAGATCTAGGCAGACCACCACAGAGAATGCAACAACCACCGTGCAGATGATGAGCTGTTGATGAATAAGAGGTTTCAGGCTCCAGGAGTGGTGTGACGATCTCTTCCACTGTAGGTTTGTGTAGAGGACTGAGCAGAGCCTCCTCTCACAGAACTGTGAATCAAAGCAGCAAGGGGAAATTCTCTATCAAGCAGCATGCTTAGAAGTTTAGAACAAAAGCTGTTTCAATTCAAATTTTAATAAGGAAGGCTGTTTCTATTAGATTTCTCTTCACATGGGGGATGTGCTTATTAGATTTTTTGCACGGAATTAAACAATTTGCAGCATTGCATAATCACAGAGAGCCACTGAGTGAACACCGTAGCAAGAAAACTTCATGTTCTTAGTTGGTTTGACAGCAGCTGCTGAAATTTGCACTGATTGGAGAGGGGGGGAAGTGGTTTTTGGTCATGTTAATGTGATGTACACGTTGTCTGCTGCCTTTCGAGAAATCTTTTTCAGATACTCTCATCCTTCATGTTTTCCTTTTCAGATCTAAAAAAAACACAAAGTTAATTTCCAGTACATGGAAAACATTAGTCTGGTGTTTCCTCTGTAGCTTCCCTGACTTCGAGTTATCTTCTCCCCTAGAAGTAACATCTGCTTATCACTAGAACCTAGTAAGGAGCTGGCAAAACACATCTGATAAAATTGATAGAAGCTGTGATTGAAGTTAATCTTAAGTCAGTTCTATAGTTTCGCAAACAGTTCTGAAATACAGTACTTCAAAACATCAAACAAAAAATTGGTTAAATCAATCAGTAAAAATGCATGTGCAGTTTTTTCCCCCCATTGTTTCCAGAGGGATTTCCTTTCATGAAACAGTGCTTCACAATCATAAGCAATCTATTTCATTGCCATAAATTAATTTTATTGTGGTATCTCTGGACCACAAACAGGCTGCAGACACTCATGTTAAATCTCTGCAGAATTTGGCCTTCATGCATTGTTCTCTTTGTAAAGTACTGTATCAGGTTACGAACAAATAAAAAAACATATGCAACCCAAAACTCTTCAGAACCTTGGAAAGAGAGAAGACAAATCCATGCGTGGGAGGGTCTGACCATTGTCCTGTTGCCAGGGCAGCAGAGATGGGTTTCAGAGCTCTCTCCGCCGAGCACCACCAACCTCATCGACGTGCGGCCAGAGAGAGAGTATCCTGTAAGGCCCAGCGGCCCTCTGCACGAACACCTTTCGCCTGCCAAGAAAAGGTTTAGCAGGAAGCGCCCACTGCAGGGACAGCAGTCCACACAGCTTCTATTTCACAGAGACGCACAGACAGCCTATTCCCTGCTGACGGCTGCCTGCACTTTCCAATACTGCACAGGATTTCCTTCTGTCTGAAAGTGTAAGAATTGCTGCAGTAAACACTATGCATATGCCTTCCAGCTGCTCTGCTCTTTAGGGTAACTGAGGGGGGTCCAGTCAGAAAAAAAGTATTACTTCACACTAAAGGAGTCTTTTTATCCTCTGGCATCCCTGAAAAAAATCATTCATTCATGGATTTATTCATTCATGTGTTGAGTAAATATTGCCTTGGATGTACTGATGTTTTCCATGCTTGTATCCATTGCAGGTGGCTCCTAGTCATTGGAAATACATCACTCAAACTTCATGCTCATTAAAGAACTAACAGCCAAATAGCTGTTTAGCTTTTGAAAGACATGTCAGGTTTTACAAGACATGAATATACTGTGCCCCGTCTGTGATCATATGATGATATAAACACTTTCACATGACATCTTTCACCTCCAAGAGAAAATAAAAGAAGGAAAACTGAAAATAGCCTTTTCCTTGATCTTTACTTATGGATATGCCCATAAATCTAAATATAGAATTTGAAATGTATTCATTAACAAGAAAATTACTAAAACATGGATGAAACCTACAAAGTAATTAAACACATCTACAAATACTAACTAATAAAGCAATATCATTAAATTGACAGCAGTCTACAGTTATGTTTGTGTTTATGCAGAGCATGAAGGGCTTTGGATCCAACAACTTAATTGTGCTGTGAAGGTTATCACTTGGATCACCCAGAAAGGTTAGTATTGGAATCAATAACCTTTTGAGCAAAACGAGCCAAAAGAATGTTATTGTTTATAACTGTGAAAACATTATGCAAATTAGAGAAATATTTCACATTTTTTAATTTTTCATGCACAATGCATCATTTATGGTATGAAGTCATGCCCATGGAGATCTTGCCTACAGAAATATGAGAACTGCTAATGCAGATGTGTTTTACCTCACATTGCACTGTGTTCTGATAATCTGAGGAGTACTTTGATATCCACAGAGAGAAGCATTAAAATAGAACTGTATCGTTATTCCCTTACACGATGCATCAATAAAGCCTGAGTGATAACAGAGGACAGAGAACAGCAACACACAATGTTATCTTGCTGATAGTAACACCTTATACTGTAAGTATGCAGTAGTTGCTTTGAGATCACTGCACCAAAATGTATTATTTTAACAATGTCTAAAATTTCCACAGACAAATTCTCAGTAAATGCCTCTTACTTCAGGTGTACTGTAGAATTACACATGGAAACAAAGTAATCCTACACACTAGGCAGTGCCCCTGAAACGCACTATTCGTCATAATAATAATAGTGTTAATATTAGTGAATGTTCATTTTATGGAGAAAAATAAATCGGGAAAGTGAGTCTAGAGATTTTATATGGACTGAATCTTGCTGGAACATCTAAACACAGACAATATGATTTTTCCCATTTGGGGAACTAACAACGTCTAATGGTTTTTCTCTTTTTGGACATTTTTTGCTGCCTAATGTTATGGCCTGTATGAATAACACTACTTCTAATACTCTTCTTCTCTCCTTCATCTTGTTATTATTATTATTTCTCTTAGCCATGGCTTCCTGTAAACAGAGAGTAGGTACTGCTCTTATCGTGCTGATCTGGTATGTATGGGAAAAGAGACACTTGCCCTGAGAGATGAGCAGGTACAGATTTCTAGTGGGAGCTCCAGGCATATCCTGTTACTAATGTAATGCAACTTTTGTTCTCCATTGAGCTGTCATGTCCTCAAGGCAGTATTCTCAGACTGACTTTCTTCTTATTAAAATGATTTTATTGTGAGATAAAGATAACCTATCAAAGTAAAGATCAATCCTCCTTGATAGACATTCAGGAAAAAAATGCTCATTTACATTTCAATGAGCTCCATTAAGCATTTTTCCAACAAAGCTAATGACACAATTATCTCAGCTAACAATTTAATGACGTGTAATAAATTCATCTACTGTCCTGTCTTTGAACCGTTGGTGGTTGCTTTTGAAAGAGAAAACAAAATAATTCCCATCTTTTCAGAGTATTATGCTGTCAGTTCTGTACATTTAAAACAGTTTCAATTTGGATTTAATATTTAGAATGATTAAATATGCAACTTCGGGAATTTGGAAAGGTAATGTTATCAACATAAATGCATTACAAAGTTTCAGACTCACAGGACATGTTGCATGGTGTCATAGACCAAAAATGAGGATAGCCAGATAGGTTAGTATGGAAAAAAACATTATTCTGAATATTACAAGGAATATTTTGTATGTTGCATACACTTATACAGGTTACAGTTGATCTGTGATCTGTGTTATCTTTGATGTACAATTTTCTTATTTGTAGCTGTAGGCCAATTGAGTTTATGTCACTGGATCAAAAATGCACATCAGATTTTTTAACTTTACCATGTATAAATTATTTATTGTTTATTTCACTTTGTTCATACTTGTTTTCACATGTTCCCTGGTACCTTTTAGAGTGCTGCCCGTCACATCATAATTAATTAGACTGCATGTCTATGGTTTTGTCTCATCTCCTGCTGTCTTAGAATGTCACAGTATTTTGTAGTATATAATAATCTACCAATTTGCATACAATTTGTATAGTACTAAATGTTTCTGTAAATTTTACAAAGCTAAATTTGTATACTTTTATGAACATATATGACCGTACTGGGACTAGCAAGTCTCTTTTCTACCCACCCCTCTGCTTTCATTGAGCATTTCCTGTGAGCTGAGGAGGTGAGACATTTGTTAGTAAACAGAATGTCCTGAAGAAACATGTGAATGCTAATTTTCACAGAGCATTCCGTCTCCCCAAATTAACGTAATGACCAGGCTCATCTTACAGCTTGTTGCCAGGATCAACAAGATAAACATATTGCACCATGTTGTGCCAAAGTATGGAAACTGCTTCATGATGAAATATTAATGGGCTGGCAAGGACTTCTCTAACGGGAAGAACACTCCTAAACTGGTGAATCCTTATCAACCACATCTCTCCTGTTCCATTAATAAAGTGGCCATGTGAAAAAGTAGATACTATACCTACCCAGAAGCCTCTTGGCTGCAGCTCTGGTCTGCTGGGGTAATACACATGACACTTTTCAGTTAATCTGCCAGAGGGGATAACATCTTTCTTCACCTTTCTTAAAATTCACAGTCTTGATATTGTCTCCAATGCTAAACAACCCATAAGAAGCCCTTTTTATTGTTTTTATTATTGTCATGTGCATTTTAAATGAGTTATTCAGCCTGAAAACATTTTGATTTTACTGTGTTTATTGTGATTTTTGTTTCAGAGCCTATAAAAACCTACGTGTAGCCAACTATAGTCTTAGGAACAAGGCAGGCAGAAAACTTATGACTGAAGTCCTATTTAACACAAGACAGAATTCCTATAAAATTCACAAACGTTACATACAACTAAGCTGTTAATAACAGTTTGTCCTATCAAAATTGCTACTTCTAAAAGTACTATTGGGACGTGTTAGTATAACTGACCACTGCTAAAGGGTCTTTGTATGAAGTAGGAAAATAGCACTAATTGGAGGAAACCTCTGATAGGTCTATGGTTTAACGTTTCTCTTGATGAGAGGAGGTCTCCTTATTTTTCCAAAACTAGACATCTCATTGCTATATTTAGAAGCTTTGCATTTGTTTGAAGAAATATTTGAGGAGGAGTGTGAGTAGACTCATGGCACAACCCAGGTGCAAGAAAACGTCCAGATTATATTATGAGCCAAATCAAAAGTGAAGCCATTGAAACTAATTTTGAGATACATATTGAGGTGGAGAGTGTATATATTTTGAATTCAAGCGTAAATATCTTACACAGAAACAAAGGGTCCAGAGAGGGTTGTATAATAGAAACAAGAGCATCCACAAAAGCAGGCAGAACTCTCAGAGAACTCATAGAACCAAGAAGAACTGTCCCATCAGAGGAAAAAAATGTTTTCAGTCAATATTTAAAATTGCTTGACTAATTAATTGATTGCATCACTGGAAATGAAGGCACTGTGTGGACCACCTACAGTTAGTACCCACAGTTAATTAATTACTGTCCCTCCTAAGTCTCACTTCAGATGGGATTATGTTCATTTGCATTTACCATATCAATTGGCATGTAGTTCATTAACCAAAGGAACTGGTGTTATATTGGTTTTAATTACCATCTGGCTTAGGATGTTGAATTTTGTGGGATGTTTAAAAAATGCTAACCTTTTTGCTAACCAATGTTAGGAATAAAAACAGACTTCCAAGCCATAACATCTTCTAGAGCAACATTCTTACTTCCTCTGACCTGAGGTATTGCCGGTGGGTTGGTAGATTTTCAGTGGGAACTCTGGTGTGGACTGCGCTGAGTAGATGTCCACTTTGGTTTCCTTTCTGCCCTTTCCTCCTCTGTGAATATGGGCGACTTCTTGCCAACACTCACATGAGCGGGGCTGTTAAGATCTTAACCTGAAAACCCAAACCTTCAGTGAGCCACCGGAAGGAAATTCCAAGCAAATTCTAAAAAAAAAGCTTGAATGTTTGTGGTAGACAGAACTTGGCTGGGAGGTTTTAAAAAGAAACTCTGGAGAAAACATCCATGGCTGTGCCTCTGCCTGAAGTCCTGCATTAAAAATAACACCCATATTTGATGTTTTTGTTTTATTAATTCTTTATTCACAGTACTGTTCCCATATCCCATTGAGAGAAACATGTTTTCCCATTCTGAAGCTGGGCAGGGGAGTGGGTCTGCTTCTGCCAGAGTATTTGATCCAGACAGCACCCATCCTGGGGGACATGTGTGCTAATTATATAAGGCTGATGAGGATGTGTTGTATTGCTGCACTGCACACTTGATGCTAGACACATAAGAGCCCCAAAGACTGGGCTGGTACATGAAGACAAAGGCAGCATGTACAATAAGCTCCAATACCGAGGCAATGATGTTTTCAGAATGAGTGTAAAATCTTACTGGTACAGTATGTTTGATTCAGTTTCTTGAATAAAACTATTTCACACACATCCAAAACAAATGTTTCCTCTCAAAAATGTGTTATACAAAGTTTTTCATTTTTGGCCTTGAACTAAAGAATCTGATTTGGTCATGCAGTTCAACAAATGCAATTTATGTTTGATTTGGATATTGTGAGCTTGGCAGCTTGGGTGTTGGGTTGAGCTGAATTTTCAAGGCAGAAGTTCCCAAGCTGTTGATTTTTCGTGACATATAAATCTCAGAATGTAAACCTGTGGCTGAGCGTTATGCCAAACAACTGAAGCACAGATTTTAAAATGGCCTAGTTAAGGCACAGATATCTACATTAGAAGGGAGGCACAGTTTAGCACTTCAAAGCTTCTTTATGTGTCTGTATAAATAATTACCTTTCATTCATTTATCCACAGATCTGTAATCTTTTATTCAGTGTCAGCACTTAATTTTTTTAATGTTCACAGTATATCTGTTACATAAAAAACATTATTACTTTCAGTAAACCAAACCCAATCCAATTAGCTATTAGCTTTTTGTGTTTTGCTAGACATCTGTATCTACTTGCCCTCCTTCTGAAATGCTGTGCTCTACTGTGTGTCTCCGATTGCTCTCCTCACTTCTGACACAGCAACAACGGTGCAGGTGTGAGGTGCTCAGGCTGTGCCTCTGGTACCCTTCCAAAACAGTTCTCCATACTCTTGACTCGGCTGAGACTTGCCACCTCAATAATCCAATCATCGCTTAGTGATCTGCTAGGGAAAGCAGCAATATTATTAAAAAGCATTTTAGACATTCCTTTCCTGACACTCTAAACCACTTGTTTACGTTTTTCATGAGAACTGTCAGCCTGTCAAATGGCCTGACAAGTCTGGAAACTGAGTGAAACTGTCACAGACTGGTTTTAAACCTGGCATGGCCCTGGGGCAGTCTTTCAAAAGGGACCATAAGAAGCAAAGAAGTGACTATTACAGCCTCTCTTGCAGTGGTGCCTCATTGACCTGCTTAATCTGCCCAATACTCAAAAATGTTAAGCCCAGAACTCTAAAACCTGAAGTGGTTCTTAATACCAAATCAATGTTAAACGTCAGAGGTACATGTAATGTGATAATCATGTTGTTTTTGTTCTACAGGGTTGACAAAAAGGAAAAAAAAAAGAAATTATGCTTTGTGGTAAGAGAATTAAGCAGGGCCTCAGGGGCACATGACAAAAGTAATTTCCATTCTTTAACTGTTGGGTGCTAAAGTTTGTGAGTAAAATTGTGTTTCTTCATATGGAAGGCTTGTTCCAGGATTTGGTAACCTGAGAAAAAGAGACCAGATACTGAACTGAGCCCAAGATTATAAGAGGTCAGGCTTGAAGGGATGGTTTATTTATTCCATGCTGTGTGTCTGCATCTCAACTGGCCTGAGCTGTACCTCTTCTATGACACAGTATAGCTAACAATGTCAGTCATCGGTGCCTTTCAGCTGGCAGATTTGCATTCTGAATGCAGACGTCATGACTATGTGACTGACTATGCTATCTTGTTACAGTTGTGATTCTGAAGAATCAGTTGTCATTGTTTTCTACTTCTTGACTGTTTCATTCTCAGCTTTAATATGAAATTAGGTTGCTTTCATTATGCTGAGCTGTGGAAAGCAATTGCAGGTATTCAGTATACAGAGCCTTGTGACATTTGGCAGCCTTCCTCTGACTTCTGAAAATTAAGACGAATTCCAGAATATCTCCCAAAAATAAGAAAAAACAGGATTGTATACAATGTATCAAACTCTAAAATTGAATAATTATATTAGCATTCCACTAATAATTTTCTACACTGAATTATCTGATCATTATTTTGTGTCTTTGCCTCTGGAAATGTTTATAGCATAAGATGTGTTTCTTTAGACTCTGTTTTTCAGATCTTGAAAGATTGTTGCTTTGAAGGAATGAAGCACTTTTATGTGATACTCCCGAGGTAGTAATTAAGTCACATTGAAGTTGATTTTTTAAAAGGCTTTAATAGCAACATTCATTTAATAGCATAGAGTGCTACACGTAAATGAAATTCTTTTTAATAAACGTCCAATGCTGTTTTTTTAATACATTTATAATTGTATCTCAAGGTCAGTAAACCTTAGGATTAACATACTACAAGCACTTTGAAAAGTAAAATTTAAAAACCTATTTTTGGGGTTTCTTACACAGGTACCATTACAGCACAGCTTTTCAGGTGAGGTCTGCTTTAACGGTGCTTTAGTAAATTTCCCCTTTTCCCCATGCTCCTATCATTACTCTGGCTCATTTTGATTCAGGTGAGTTTTTGCCGAGTCTGAACAGGAGAGAGTTAAATGACGGGAGAGCGCAGGCACCTCAGACATTACGTGCTAGCACAGGTGTCAAGGAAAGTTCATTGAAGCTATTGAGAAGCACTGCCAGGAGAGTCATGCCTCAACACATTTTAATTGTCAAGGGAGAACAAAATAGGACAACTGAGCTTTCCGAAGTATTGGGTGATGATGATATGTGGGATGCAAGAATGATACCATGATGTAGGGAGAGAGCAAAGTAAAACAGGAAAACTCTCAGCAAAAGCAGACAAATGGGAGTGGGAATTCACCGGCAGAGCACTATTATACATCACCGCTCCATATTGTGGTGCCTTATGCCAAATCACATTTAACAGCATGGAGAATATCAGAGTAGTCATAATTTAATTAATTTGCATGCATTTTGTTTTATTCCTTTCAACGTTAATGACAGCATGATCTTGGAGCACACAAAATCTGAATTTCCCTGACAGCCCTAGTGATCTCCATAACCCAGCAATTTGGATTTACAGAGGGTTTTCTCAACTCATTAATTAGGACAGCTGCTGAGGCTAGTTGATATTGTGTGAAGGTGAAGCTTTGGAATCCATGTGTGCCGCCCTCCCATATAGTGCTCTACCCCCATAGTGCTTTTACCAATCTCTAGACACACTTATCCCTGAACGTGCTTGTGCAATGCAAATGTGTTAAAAGCATCTGCTGTTCACTCTTGTGTGTTGGTGTGAAGAAGGACAAGACGATGGATTTACAACATCCAATATTCTAGTTTAAACACTTTTTTTCCCACTAACATGGAACAGTCTTGTCTAAACACTCACAAATCTCTTACAGGTAAAAGTCGTATTTCTAATTATAATGTGTCTTCTCCCATCACTAAGCTCAAATTCTTTGGCCTGTGGCGCTCCTGTCTGTTGACACATACCTGCAGTGATTTCCCAGGGTTGCCAGCAGTACTATTGTGTATACACTCTCCAGGTCAGGTAAAAGTATTTCATTTGACATTTATAATATCACCTATTGCACAATGTAGCGATTAGGCAGTGCAGCTATTAACATGAAGGTGTGCTGTTAAGCTTGTCCCATTTAGACTTAAATATATATCCCCCAAGCCTTCTCCTGCCTGCAGTATTGCAGACACATATTATGTAGCTGCAGACCCTTGAAGCTGTACAGGCAGTCTCAGAGGTTTCTTCTCTAAGAGTAGCTTGATTTGAATACCGTGCACGAATAAACGGTTCAGTCACTGGCTCTTTGGCTATCAAAGGCTGAAGTTGTTTTTCCAGTTCCCTCAGGTGCCGGGTGGGTAGAAGCTCCTTTGGAGACGTGTTGAGTGAGTGGACCCTGATGGTTTCAGGCCAGGCCCGAGGAGCGGCACAGTGGAAGTATGTAGGTTGTTAATGGCTCCCTCTTGGGGAAATGAGGAATGCCTGAGAGCCATGCAGGATACTAGGAGGCGGACAGAGGCATGCAGGGATCACAGAGGAGACAGGCTCGCAGTCTAGTCGCTGTCAGATTGACGTGCATGTGCAATCCGTACAGGCCCCTGATTAAAGAAATCAAAAATAAAACAAAACTACAGTCGCATTGGGGAACAATCCGACACACTGTTCCAAAGGCACACCAGAAAAGCTCTACATTTAATCTCTAAGACACTGCAAACAAAGAAAAGCTATCTGAATGAGCGCATGTCAAGTTGTTTTTAGAAATAAATGCTACAGAGCCATGGCTGTACGAACATTCCTGGTATTGGAACTTCTTTTAAATCAAAGAAAAGTGCATTACATTGCCCCCGAAGGTGAAGTACAACTTTCTCACACATTAAGCATCAAATCCAGGTAGCATGACTACAATGCAAATTAAGTGAATTATTTTATGTTAATTCATTAGCAAGGGTTTTACAGCTGCAAACAAAACACCATTACACTTGTGAATTATGAATTTAACACAAAACTATTCAGTATCCTTGTTAATTTTGAAAGCCCTGTTTGATGTTTATTTCTTGTCACAGACATTAAATTGTATACAGCTTTCCCCCACACCTCAGGAAATCTGCAGTGGGCAAGCAAATGTTCGTTTGGACAATCCACTTCAGCGGACAAGGCCTGATGAAGACAAATGTTCAAAATCCTTTAACAATTGAATGAACGTTTGAGTACCATCTCAGACCTCAGATCTCCTTTCTCCCATAAAAGTCTTACAAACTGTGGTTGCTTTTGTATCCTGGGCTCCAGATACAGTAACTGGGAAACCAGTGGAAAATAATGGAGCAGGATTATATCTCTTAAAAAATAAACACATCTTTCATTCCCAGTGAACTGTGTTTATTTGGTAATGGAGAGTAAGAAACAAATACAGCTAACAGTGCAACTATCAGGGGAATACTGCATGGTTTATGTCTAACTTTTATGTACTGTAAGCCCTCTCATAAGTTACAATGATTCGCTTTCCTCCACACAGAGCAGCCTTTGTGACTATCTAGTTACTTCTAGAACTTGAAATAATGATTCAGAGCTAACTGCTCTGTTGAAATACTTATTTCAAAAGGCATTTCAAAAACATTTGTGAGATACAAAGGGTCCAAAAGTATGCGTTTGATTTCGAATGTGTTAACAGTACCCCAGCAAAAGAAAGAAAAGTCAGCTTTCAATGTGAGGCATACAGCTCAAACCAAAATCTGGGTTTTCGCCAGCATGAAATAACAATGAGCATTGAGCATTCTGGTATTGTGTTGCTTTGCAAGTCTAACTTTTTAAAAATCTCAAGATACAGTATCCAGCACTATTCAATTGTAAAATACTGTAGCGCTTTCGGGTTCATGTGGGTATGCGCCCTCACCACTCCCGCCTCAGGTCAGCCCAACCTGTAATGTCAGCCGTATGCATTACAGTACCAATCATAATTTCCCCCCTACAAACCACTCTTTCGAATGAGGTGATCACCAGGATGTACTGTACCAGAGCAGACACAAATAAGAATAAGACTAAACCACTAAACCACCTGTCCCACTCCTGACTAACTGGTGGTCGTTTGTTAAACACAGAGAGCAGCCTGTTAATGGCTTACCATTTAACTCAAAGACCATTTGTTAATTTTGTAAACAGCGATGTTTCCATTCCATTCTGACAAGACACTGACAAAACGACCCTGCTCCTGTGCAGTAGGAAGTTTCAGGTTTCGGCCTGCAAGAGGACGCCTTGCAGGCCTGTTTTCACCTGGAGGGCCTGGGAAACACTGAGTGACAGAGCAGTGCTCTGAGAAACCCAGGGAGGCCCCAGGTGATCACAGGGCACAGCTTCTTCAATTTCCTCTCCACTCTTCTGGCACCAGAGCAGTCTGCACTTGTTCACTCTTGCTTCAACCTCCAGTGCTGGACCAACACACAGAGCAGCCCACAATTTTGTGATTTTTTTAAGATTCACACCAATACTTGGGAAAAAAAACATGCACATAACAGAAAAGTTACCTAAGGGAATGTATTTGCTTTGTTTGCATTCCAATGTGTTGTGCTTTTTTATGGTTCTTGATTGTGAAAGCACTATATCCCCTTGCAAAAGAAATTCTGTCACCCTTATATATGGGTATTTAAGAAGAGACCATCTCCCTCTTTGAAAACAATGCAGGGTGCATATGCAGAAAAAGGTTCGCATTGCTCCTATATCTATGCACTGTACTGTATAGCAAAGAATGGCAACATATGTAGCAAAGAATGGCAACATTTTCTTAAAAGCAATAAGGGTTGAACTTCTTCTTCCTTCTCTTCTTACCTTTCTAGTCATTCTTTTTGCAGTGTCATCAATAAATATATAAATAAAATATAATTTTATATATCTTTACAAATAAAAACTAAAATACTGAAGAGGCTCAAAGGCTGAGGAAATGAACTCTGACTGATACAGTAGATACCCTGGGGTTTAGCAATGCCGAAGCTTTATTTTTAAACTTCATTTAAATCATCATGATTTTTTTACATATTCTGTTTGCAATCTGAACTCACTGAAGCAGTCTTGTACAAGACAGAAGAGGACAGACAGACAGACAAGGCCTCAGACAGAGACAGTGCTGTGAGACTTGCCTACCCACCAGCCCAGGAGCTAAAGTTACACTCTGACACCTCTGACAGTGTCTACAAAGGGATCATTATAGCAGTAATGGGCAGAGGAGGGACAACTGACAGCACCAAAATCTGCCCTTCACTCTCACCCTGCTGACACTAATAGGTTGTGCGCTGTAGGTCATGACATCATACATTCCTTAATTTAGCGAAACGTCTCTGAATGGGAGGGCTGATGCCATAACTTTTAAATGCTTTTTCCTGCTGAAGGATTATGTTCAGTTGCACAGGATCTGAGAAAAGTAACCGAAAATATGATACTGGAAATCTCAGGCCTATGTCATATTAATAATACAGACAGGAAGGCACCCCCAGGCGACTGGTGCTGAGAATATATTTAATAAAAGAGAAGCTGGCCAGGAGCCTGAGACAGAGCTGTCCAGATGGATCATTCTAAATTACAAATAGAAACAATTAAAATATTATTAGCTTTATTGAAGCACCAACCCTAAGCCTGCTATCCCCCTCCCTGCTGTTTCACCTCATCTCCTTTGTTTAACTAATTCAAGACTAGCAACACCTGTATTAGTGTCTGTTTGTTAAAAGTAAGGGACACCTAAGACACTGGGCTAATGTGCACAGTGATTCTGAAAAGGTATTCTTTTCCTGTTTTTCAGATAGCAGCTATCTGAGAAGCTAAGATGGCATAAAGAGATCAACTTACATGCCATCACTTGCAACACTTGTATGATATCACTGATGACAGAACTGGATAGAAAGTTGGCTTTGAAGTTTCAGGGGCATCTTTGTTATGGAGTAAAATGGAAATGCAATGACTGAAACAGTCAAGTACAAAATTTAAAACATAAAGGATATCTAGTTTATTAAACACCATCCTAAGGCTCAGAAGTTAAGTGGCCAACTGATGTTTCAGTGGCTGAGTGTTCGCCATTCCAAGTTTCTTCTCCTGACAGGGCGGAAATTGATGTTCTGGGATTGATTTATATCAGTTCTGTCCTAAATTGCACATGGCAGGACTGACTTTTTCTAATACTGATATTAATTCCTTTTGGACGCAGTACATATTCTGGCAGGAATTTCAAGTCTGCTAGTTTTAAGTAGTTTTCCATAAACCTACCACAGCCCAGGCCTTTCCAAATTCGATTGCCTCAAAGGATATATTTACTCTTACAGTTTCTTTTTTCACCTCGTACCCATTTGTAGACACCAGAGTTGATAAGAAAGTCACGTTTTTCAGCTAATACAGTTTGAAACAGTCTGAGTATGAAAAAAATACATACTCACCTTTTCAAAAATTTACAATGTTTTGTTTGCAAGTCAGTGCTCATTAAAACACTGTTAGGGAAGCCGAATGAAGACATTGGTATGGTCATGTCATATGACAGTTCTCATAAGTGCTTTTAGAACATTTTTATTATGTGCCAGTAATGTAGCTGGCCAAGGAACTTAAATAGATAAAATCAATGAAGACTTTTACATCACTGTAATTCCATGGTCCCTAATAGCAATGATGATTGTGACTGGTGATGCATGTATAAGATAAAAAATGCACATACTGTATAAAGACACACTGCATGTTGATTGTGATGCCCCCATCAAGACTGAAAATGTTTAATTCTGGGTACATCCCACTTTTTTCACAAGGTAAACACTATTACTGAGGACACTGTCAGATTGTCAGATTGTCAGATTTCTCTTTGTGAAACGATTTCATGGTACATCTACGGCAGCAATTAAGATGATTATTTTCACATGTGTTAACTTTACTGTGGCGTGGAATGTGTGGGGCTGTTCAATACAGGGTGACACAGTTAGACGCCGTCCACTGTGCAAATGTTTAGTATGTCGATACAGTATGCGCAGGCAGCAGCCCCTAGCTATTTCTCATTACTTACAGCTAACTAATGAGCAGTCAGATGGCTGATTCTTTTAGCAGAACACTTGAGCGAGACAATTGTAGCCCCCCTGAGCACTATTCACCATCTCACATTGTGGCCTATATTATTTCTTTTCAACACAGAATTTATTCAGTCCCTCATGCCAGGTTTAAGAAGTCTCTCTGTGTGGATTCCGAAGATGAAAACTGTAGATATCTGTTATGACACCCTGTGGTTCAAATTAGTCTTGATGACAATGTGCTATAAAACAGTCAGAACTATGACTCCATTGTTATTTCAGATGGATTTGCACCACTAAAAAGGAACAGTTTATAAATCATTTCTCTTGAATTTTATAGGTTCACTCATAAAAAAACTGGCCAAATTTATCGTGTAAGGTATATCCATTTACATGGCATTGTTTGCAGTGTTTTGAGCAAGGAGTGATGAGCGCAGTACTCATTTTCTGTTATTTATTGTAGTTATTGCTAGAATCAGCAGTTTGAATTAGAATTACGGCCAGTATACCATACATTCCTAAGGGCAGAACACGATTCCATTACTGTCTCATTTCTGTTCAGGTCTGTGGAAAGTACTACAGTCCTATTCATAAGTAAAAAGGAGAAGATGCAACAATATAAAATTTGATATATTCAAGGTGCACTTGAAGTTTAAATGTGATCCATGCTGTATACAAACAGAAAGGGTTGTGTTCTATTGTACCGCTGTATGGAAACATACAGTGATATACTGTAGTACTTCAGCAGGACTGGGATAATATGATCACTCATCTGGTAATTACACACAGTTCTTGGCTTGCCAAAGGCAGGAAAAAGTCATTCCATCTATTTCACTTTCTCTTTGCTAATAACACATACCGGTGCACATCATCTGTCTTTGGGATTTTGAAGTTATCTTGTAAGGAAAATAATATGAATAACGTGTGAAATTATTATCTTTCTTTTTTTCTGTGAAGTGTTTAACAGAAAAAGTTAAAGGACATGAACGTTTTTCCCTTTCGTCTGTGGGAAGATGTTCCTTTGTTTAAATGCAGCAATAAAGATCAGACAAATCAGAACTTCAACAAACTAACCGAATAATATGCTACATTAAGGATGAACAGTGTGACTCACATTGAGTTCCATTGTCACTGTCTCTTTCCAGCTTCACACTGCCGCCTTGCTCTTTCAGTATCAGGTGCATTTTTGCCGGGTGCACCTGAGCAACAGTGTGGGTAGATTATTGGGTTTTGGTAGTTTGATGTGATTGAAGGCCTTGGTGAGAGGTTACATCTCAGCTCAGCAGTGCAGAAGACAGATGACAATGTGTAAGATTTGATCAACTTTTTTATATTGTGTATATTAGACTCGCTCTATGGTTTTTCCAAAGCTGCAGCGCTTCAGAAACACAGGTTGTTTGAACAGAGGAAACCATTTGAGAACTGCACCAAAGATGGTGTTCATCTTTGATAAACAAGAAACCTACCACTGCTGTCAATAGCAACATATTCCCAGGAACCTGTTTCACTTGGATAGGCTTGGTTACAAGGTTTGGGTCCAACTGAAACTTTAAAGTTTGACTTCTGTGTAAGAAGCTAGAAATCTATTTGAAATGGAGCTTAAATCATATGGGTAGAAAACATTTTGATGACATCATCTTTGAGAAAGTTTGAAAAAATAGTTTATTCCAAAATCTGTCATGAAGTCCAGGTCCTCTGGTTACAACTCCAATGAATGATTCTTCATTTCCCAGGAATCTTTTGTAACTCAGCACTGGTATAGAAATTGCCAAGAAGCATAATCTTTCAAAATCATGAGTACTTTAAGTTAATTTAAAAAGTAATGAGAGCCAATGTTATCATTAAACGTTTTCCAAAGTGCTCCTAACCGCTACAGGAGTGAAGGTTCATAATGTATGGTGCCCCCTATGGGAGAAAGTGATCTGTTTAGTAATATTGTGCTCACTGTGTTAGATGGTTAAATACATAAAAAGTAATAAATGACAAATCAGTGTTTTAGTATGCTCTTCTATACTGTACGTTGTTATTTTGATAGTAATAGAGGTACATGGACTATAATCTATGTTGTTCTTTCAAATATAAGCAGACAAATTAAAAGATTAATATGCAAAAACTAACTGAAATAAAACTGAAATAAAGTTACTGTATTTTGGCTCGCTACTACAATGCCAGCTCCAGATTTTAACATTTGCTGTGAGGCTTTTGCAATGTACACAATGCCACATATAAGTGCTGCTATGACTGGTACTTTAAGATTTATTTAGTTATAACATACTCTGTAATTCAATTTGTCGACCTCTTTAAGGTTACGATATGAGGTTAGAAACTGTGGTGCAGAAATACAGACCAGATTCCGTTGAAATTTTAACTCAGAACAACTGTATATTTTCTTTAAATTTGGCCCAGTTAAAAAACTGGGCAATGAGAGTAATGGGAAAGGGAATAAGAGTGGACACATTTTTTTTCAGGAAATAAAAAAAAATATATATTTTCTCTCGTGCTGCAAGCTGTGGAAGAAAATTCTTGTCCTCTGTTGCAGCTGAATGCCTGGCCTGAATATTAGTACCCCAATACACAGTAACACTTCTTCTTCTGTCACAGTTTCTGACCAGCACACACCTGTTGGTCTTTATTTTTGCATATCAGCAGTCTGTCATTCTATCAAAGACACCATTACTATTGTTTGTAGGTGGAGCTTGTTGTCTAAATTCTAGCTTCTTAAACATAAATTTGCGATTCCTGAAGATCTTGAAAACCTCCTGGAGAGATGAACACCAGGCATTGATATATGAACACTTCTCCATTAACGAATGCTAGCACAGTGCATATACAGTACCTGCATATCTCAATACCTGAATTCCACTTGCAACATTTTATATGGAAACTCTGTATTTCTGTATTTATCTAAAAGCAGTGAAACATCTCTCCATGGCTGCTTACATTTAACTTTATATAATGAAATAATTTGAATGAGAAACCTGTTATGTTACAGCCTCTAATTAATATTAATTGGTATAATTCCTAGTGACTATATGCTTGAAATAGACACCATAACCCAGAAAGGTTATGGCCCTTGAAAGACATATATCAGATAGCTCTAGCCATTTCACAACATTTAAAAGCAGAACCCTTTAAAGAGACTGCTAATTCTACATTGCATGCATAACTTTTGAATCTGTTCTACTGCATTAGTTTCATACAGAAAGCATGCAACTTGTTTCATTTGGTGACAATTAAATCAATTATAGAATTAGTAGCACATAGTACCAAAGATGTGCACTGGAATTAGTTTTAAACCCATTGTTTGAATTAAGTCTCATCTAAGCATAAGCAAAGTAAAATTAAATGTCTTTGCTAATATTATATTTGTTTTTCACCTTCATGGATACTGTTTCAATTAGGATCACAGTCCATCCAGAATAAAACTGCAGCTCCTTGCCAGCAGTTTAAATGTTGTATCTGTTGGACTGCTCTGTAGCAGGATTAGGTGAAATACAGGAAATTCCAGCAAGTAACCCAGATCTCATACAAAGCCATTTGTGTCAAGCAGAGCTCTGAACTATAATTCAGGCAGCAGACACAGTGAGTGTTAACCCTGTGTGGCCATATGCTTCCATTCTAGGAGAAACATAATACAACAAAAATGATTTCAAGTCTTGAATTATTAGTAATTTGGAGAGTGACATTTTATTGCATGCATTCTTTTCTTTATAATATGGACTACTCAGGTTATTACCTATTTGTGTGTAGAACAGATACGAGTAAAGAGGACTCACTGTGTCTCAGCCTCCTTTACTATCTCTCCTTCTCAGCTGACAGCTCTTCCTCGCTGTACCACAGCCTGTCCCGTGCACTATACAGTGCAGCAAGTGCAAAACATCTAGAAAAGCAGGTGGTGTGGATAAAATATTAGTAGACTTGTGACGGTTGTGGTGCTTATTGTACATTGCGGTGAGGAATAATACAAACTGGTAGAAAAATACTGTGTGAAGGTCTTGCACACTGACGCACATTTCTGTCTCTCACAGAAACGGAAAAACACAGAGTGAGTTTAAAAGAAATTTGTGTGAAGGAAATTCTCAAATTCTCAAAGAACGAGTGTAAACATAAGTTAAATACAGTGATTCCCAGTATATATTTTCCCCCTGGGCTGTGCAGCATATATTTTAATTTTGTATATGTTTGTATTAAATAGATCTAATTTCTGCTCACAGCAATTTGTTATTATTTATCTAAGAAAAATTAATCAATATTTTCACTGAATAAAATTACTCAAAATAACTTGGCAACAAATAAGACTGAATAGTATTTTATGTTAGCTTGAATATCACTGAGCTGGGTTTTTGTCCATATTCTCAATTTGTGTCTGTTATTTATATATTTAAAGTATATAGTTTTGTATTCATTATTTGGTATTATAACGTCCCAAAAGGAGATGTCATTAAATGTATTCTAAAAAGAGTTCACATGAATTCAACTAGGCCTCATATCATTAGGAAACATAAAAAAAAGACAATTGGACTGCTCTTATTCCTCCTTCCCTCTCTCATTCGTCATTCCCTCTCCTTTTCTCATCACTTCATTTCCTTGTCCCTGGTACAGAATTCCCCTGTCTCCCTCCATCATAACCTCCCAACTCCAAACTCTCTCCCTCTGCCTTCATTTTGCGAGTTCTTTTCCTGACTCCTCCAATCAATTCTTTCTCTCCACTTTGCCTGACTATGTTAACTACATTTGCTTTTCTTTTGGTTCCTTAATGTTCGTCTCTTTCAGTCCTCTCACCTCCCCACCCGCTTTCTTCACTCCTCCTCAGTCTCGTGAAGGCTGTGTTTCCGCTAAGAGGAAGGGAAAATGTCCAGACTCCTTTATGTTCCGGGAAATTACTGTTCTCTCCCCTCCTTCCCATTTTGTCCTCACTCCTGCCAAACGCTCTTGCTCCCATTCTATCATCAAGTGATCTCTCCAACAACCCCTATAGACTCTTCTCCACCTTTTCCTCTCTCCTCAGTCCTCCCCTGCCTCCCCCATATTCCTCTCTCTCTTGCCAGATGGTTTTGCCCAAAGTCTCTGACCTCCAGAAGATCTTGAGTCCTCTCACTCCCCAGCTACCTCACTTACCTCCACATCTTCCACCCCCTTCCCCCTTTCATACAACTCCTCTGAACTGCTGCTGCTACTTTTCATTGCACATACTGTACTGATTGCAAAGTATTTTCTGCTGCACATTTTGTATTTTTTTTGTGTGGTTTAATTCTTGATTTAAAACGAGCATTTTCTTATATACTGTACGGTTTATAAAGTTAAGTCCGTTTCACTTTTTGTAACCTTTTGAGTCACCTTGGAGAGATGTCTGCAGTCAAAAACGTTAGTAAACAAATCTGAATCTTAAAACTGTACAACAGTAACCTGCATGACTAGTTACAGAAAAGCGGCATAATTTCAGCAGCAACCAATAAATACCTGAATGAGAAGTAATCATCTTGCTTTAAAAATAACCTCAATCAAGCTCTAGTAGGTATACAGTACCATATTTGAACTGAAGTGTAATTTGGAGTCTTAGATCATACATTGCAGATGTGAGATTACTTCACAGATATAGAAAGCCCACAGGTAATGCAGGCAAATTAATATAATGGTCTCAAATTTGTCTCAGCAACCGATTTATACTGACCAACAAGGCACTACTAACAGGGAACGATTTCCTTAATGTGGTGGCTATGATGTAAGAACCAGCTGTTAGCTGAAGTGTCAAGGCTTTGAAAAATCTCAGGCTTTATAAAGATTATCAGAGGGGGACCTTCTAAAAGTTCTTCAATTAAAAACAAATTGTGACGTGAACTCTAGAACACAAACTACCGGAGTCTCAAGCAAACCCGGCATAAATCACTGGGGCTTTGCAGACAATTTGGCCCCTGGTACTGATTTTGGTGAGAGATGAATTACTGCATCTAATTTGGCAGAAATGAACTCTGCGGCAGGATTTTCTCATCTGCTCCACAGTTCGAGCTAGCCCGGGGAAAACGAGGAGAGAGACAAGGACGACACTGAAGGGTGCTTAAGGGGGAAAACTGTGAGAGACAAGATCTCGTTTCACAACAAATTATCACTTTCAAAGCCTATTATCATTTAATATCACTCCATTAATTGAGTAACTCATTTGGATTTTTGTTTCCTACAGGTATTCCTTATTGTGAAATTACAGTATGTGAAAAATATAAATACGAACTAAATATAACATGATGTATTATTATTCAAGTCCAATGGCACAACATTTCAGTTATGCAAGACTGAAACATGGCACCAGTGAAACACTTTAATAGACAGTACTAAAATGAAATACTTTATAAAAAATATTTTTATAAACCGATCACAGTTTGTTATCACCATTTTATATGAAGTTGATCACGCCTTATCTAAAGTGTACACTATAAGGCAAGTCTTAATTCTTTATTGCTGGAAAACAACTTATTATAGTTTGAGACATGTTTAATATATGCCTTATAATTGACAACTAGAAAGCTTATAGAATATTGCTGTGAGGTAATAAAGACTAACAAACTCTTTATACGTTACATGTAATTCAATAAGAAGTAAAACTTGTCTCTTAGGATCTGTCTCTGATTTCTGCATTAGGGAGTTGTATTGCAGCTATGAACATGCTAAAAGTGTAGCTGTGAAATAAGATTTTTTGAGTTTGATATTGTTTCAAAATTCTGTGCTGGCAGTGCTCCCCTGGAAAAGAGGCAAACATAAAAGTGACATGCACAGTGAAAACATTATTAGGAGCCACTGGGCTAAGATGATTACAAGGAGCAAAAAAAACATAGTGCTTCTCAAAGACAGTGCTGCTCTTTCAGCAGCAGTTTGTTTGATCCTGAAGGTTGTGCCAGAGGACAGAGCCTCAGTCTCTCATCAGTGCGTGTTACCTATATATCCATCCCAGTACCACATAAAATATATCACTTGAAAAGAAAAGGCTCGGCGTTTTGTTAGTCTAAATATAAATTGTGCGAATTGCGCTTTGTACAAAGTAAACGTTTGTAAGATGATCGGTGTCCGCAGCCTTTCTTCCAGCACCCCCTGGCATTTTTAACCAAGCACCCTTCGTATTGAGTTCTTTAAATAGCATGTTATTTGAAAAACTTTAGTGGGAGCCAGATTAATGCTTTACAGTATTTGAGCATGTCATACTCTAAAAGTTATGATATGTTACAGTGTTTTGTTTGGCCTATGACTTGTGGAATTTTAAATAATCACACAGCAAAAAAGCTTGGCTTCTTTTACAAAACTGAACAAATGGCAGCCGAAAGCTTTAGAATATATTTCCCTGTTCCTTTGGACAACTTAATTATATATTTATTTTCTTTCAATCTATATATTTCTGTATGTAATTATACCTTTTTGACAGTTATGAACAATGTGAGTTCTATATCCGTGGATATAGTCGGACTTCTCAAACTACAAAAATCTGACTAGACTGTTTTAAGCTGCAGCTTCACAGATATACAGTATATAGACAGTAGAACAGCACAGTTTTTGGGTCTGTGGTGTAATATTTTCACCAATATCCCTGTTTGTAGCCTAATTATCCAAGAGGAAAAGGTCAACTTAGCTGACGAATTGAGCTGTTGTTTAGACTTGAGCTGTTCACTTCTGGTCCTGGAAGGTTATAGGTCACCTTGTTTTATAAGTAATTTATAATCCTTGATGAAAAAAGACTAGAAACAGTGGAAATATAGAGCAATCAACTGAACAATTGATTCAGATATACTGTAGTAAAGTCATTAAGAATCCAGAGTGGAATGGCAATCTGAAATCAACACCACCCTCCAAGCCTGACCGTAAGTGGATAACAGTGTCATAGATAGTAGTGTTTTGTCCATCTGAATTTCTTCTTCTGCTGTGTTATAGTTTTTGTTCTGCTTTCCTTTAATTAGAGTAGTTCTGTTTAAAGATTAATAAGGCTCCCCAGTCCATCCTGTTCATCATGATACCAATGTCTGCTGGTTTTTAGTTCCAGCTGACTTCTTGATATTTTCATAAAATTCCAATTCAATCGATCTAAATTCAAATAATTAAAAAAGTTACGAGTTCAGTTAAGGATTTAACTCCTGAGACCCAGACATTGACTTTTGCCATTTGTAGTGGGCAATGTATTTCTGATTGATGCCAACATGTAGGTACGGGTACAGTTATTCTATCACATATTCCTTTCTGTTCTCTCATGTAGACATTGTAGGTAACCCAGGGACATTTCATTTTTACATTTTTGATGTGTGTACCTTTCTCTTCCTATGTGCCAAAAATGTCATATAGGTTTTTTAGAAGTGATTGTTTAGCATGGTAACAGATGACAATTCAGACATAGGATGGCGAATGATGTGGAGGCTGAAGCAAAGTCAGGAAGCTCATGTGAAGAAGCAGGAGAGCCAGAGTAAAATGATGACAACCACAGCAGGGTGTTGTCCATATGTTTTCGTTTTGTTTTATGTGGATATTTTGCCTGTTGTTCTTGGGGGTTTTCAATGTAAAATAAAATGTGAAATTGTTGTGAAACAAGAATCATAAGAAAACCAAAGACTCTGACATACACTAGAGTCCATTTCAATATTCCGTACAGTACATTAACACAAAAGTATCTGAGGTCATTGCAAGTTACTCAATCCAACATCAAACTTGGAAGCTTAGAATATTCTGTATCACAAGTAGAAACAAAGGCCTTCAATGGCATTGCAGTGTACATGACATGGATTCTTACAGATCAAAATGTACCGGGCCTGAGACACCAATAATATACTGTACTACAGTGCAATGTCCCGAGATAGGCAGGGAAGACACTGAAAGCAAGGCTGAAGGAAAAAGTCAGCATAAAACGTGGAAGAGGAGTAACAGATATAATAATCTGAAAGTGCTGTCAAAAAGCAGTGTAACAGGCCTGCTGCTCATGGTCTCCACAGCACATGGGACAGAGCCTCAGGATGAATGTCCAAGATTGTCCACTAAAGAGAAGAGACATATCCATGTAGCAAGGCCTGAGGTCTGCAATGGATATCATTTAAATACATTAAATTATTCAACTAATGTAATGTTTATATAAAATAAATGTAAATATGTATATCTAAACATATCACTGCCTACTAAATATTCAAAACATATTATTTCTTATTTGGACTAAGTTTTAAGTTTATTGCATTTGTTCTACAATGTGAGTATCAACGCCCTCAACTTTATGGGTGTAATTAAAGAACAATAAAAATCATTTATATTTTTTGTTTTACTTTTATTTCAGTACAAATACAAAGAAAAACCCAAACTTTTTCATATTAAAAAGGATTTTTCTGCTTGGTCTAAGGAAATGAAGAAAACAATTAAAGTTCTGGTTAATGGCAATATTAAGGATTTAATTAAGAAACTGAGGGTCCAGTTAAAATGCTAAAACACTAAAATGAAAACCAGCAAACTAAGACAAAGGCTCCCATAGTACTTTATACGTAGGAGTGGATCCAACTTTATTCTTATTCAACAGAAAGAGCTGTTCAATATCATTCATCTAAATGCATTTAAATAACTAACAGGACAAGACAACTACTAGGTTTCATACAACATGAGCCTTTCTTTAAGTTAAAACAAGAGGATAGCCTATTAAATGAAAATTGTCTGTAAGATTTCAATTAAAAATAACAACTGAAAGACAGCTGTGGCTGCCAGTACATGACTCATGGACTGCAGGTCACAGTTGTTGACCATAATATCTATTATTGTTTGCACTTGTTGACAGGCAAATCTTTCCCCCTTCCTGAGCAAAAATTAACTGCTTCTCTGAGGAAAAACACTTACTATGCATTTGTCGGCTCTTAGCTGAAGGCTCTGTGGTATTCCAGTTAAATTGACTGCCTTCTTCCTTCCTCTTTCACTACTGAAACATGAAAGAAATTGACCCCCCTCACCCCACCCCTTACCTTCCCCTGCTCAGTCAGCAACTGCACACTTGAATACCATCCTAGGGCTAGCTAGGGGCTGTAACACATCAATATGGGATGTAAACACTTCATGGGAGCTCAGCGAGGCAGTGACTGAGCTGTTGTGACAACGGGGAAGACCTGGGAGGGCAGCCCTTATGCCATCAGTACCTCACTCTTAGCCAGTCATGAGTCAGTGCACTTGGGGCGTTTCTGTGCACTGGCATAGCTCATGTCACTGGCATAGCTCTTGGAGCACTGTTGTCATCACCACCATCCTTGTAAATTGCCCTGGTCTGCCACAGTTACTCCCCACACTGAAAAAGAAGGCATGTTTGTGGCAGAAGCTTTATAGAGTGTGCATACAAATATGCTAGTTCTGCACTGACAGACCTTACTTAAATCAGAGCCCGTGTTTGAGCATTCTAAGTTGTGGACATTGTATTTTATTGGTTTTATCTTAATAATGGAATAATCTCAACCAACATCATAAATTCACTTACAGCTTTGTTTCTTCTTGGTCTCCACGCACCTGGTTAAAGCAAAGGCCCCCTCCAGGGGAAGTGAACAATGGTTAAGCATCTTCATAAAACCAGCTGCAATTCTGGCTACGCCCAGATTATGGCAAATGAGTGAAGGAACTCATGATTTTTTTGGCCTGGAAGAAGTGTTTGGTTTTGGTTTCTCCAAATACATGTTTTTGCCAAAGCTAAATACCAAAATATTAATGACACTACCCTTCATTCATTCTGCTTTATTTTCTACACTATCTTCCCTTGCGGTTCAATGTGGGAAAATCCAGACTCAAGCTTTACAGGAACAAGATCCATACAGTGTGTGTGCGTGCATTTCTGTATGTAGTAGTTCTTTAATTATAAACACAGTAGTTATTAAGCGCTTTCAAAAAAAGGAAGAGAGCTTTGATTAGCAGTGTTTAAGAGGGGAATCCTTTCCATGCCAAGGAGGTGATTTCCACACAATTAACAAACCTCAGTGAGTCACCCTGATACCAGGCCAGGACCGCCAGACTGAGAGTTCTGACAAGACAGTTGCCAGTTCCTGAGAATCAGCAGAGCTCTGCACTCCGAGAGTACCACCCAGAAACACACAGAATGCCGGAGAAGTGCCACTGTGCCTCCGGTTCAGGGTGGGCAACGCCAGCGCTTAATGGCGTGACCAGGCTTAATATTTTATATATGCCATATAGAGTTCCCTATGACTTTTAATTCTGCAACACTCATTGACATGTCGCTTATCAATATTCTGTCCAAAAACAACAGGCAAAGAATATATTGTTTTGCAGCTGAAATTGAAATAATTAAAAAAAACATCTTTAAAACATTTTAAAAAACATTAAAAATATATATTTTTAAAAAACGGTTCCTTTGGACAGATCTATTTTATGCCTTAAAAATAGAATTTCAAGTGTCACAAAAAACAGTGTAAAATGCAAAGCCCATACTGGCAAACATTTGATGAAATTGGTCTCATTACCCACTCAGAGAGGATTAGGAAAATGAAACGAACATTTGGAGCAGACTTCACTAGTAATAGAACTGTACAGTACATAGCTTCTTCTATACATACTCCACATCTGGGAATAAAGATCTTGTGGTATGTATTTGCAATTCATCTTTCATATACTATTAAGAAGCAAAACACATTGCCTGTCTCCAAGGCCTCCAGGTGCTACATACAAGTTTAGCAGGGACACTATGGGATATGATTATAACAGTATATCCATTAGAAAATGCCATACTGAGTGGATGTTAATTTGGTATTATTAAATTTTATTGTTTAGATTTGCAGTTGCCTAAATTGCTGTTAATTATTCAGACAGTCTCCTCCAATTTTTCATGTCAGCTGAAGGATATGTTGCAACTTGCTGCCTCTCACCTGAGGCTAGTTATAGGCTTATATAAAATGCTTGGAGTTCAGTTCTAAAAAATAAAAAATCACTATAATTAATAACAGTCACTATAATTAATAATATTTACCTTAAGTGACCGGCATAGAAAGTAAAATGCAAGGTTGTAATATAATTTTATAAAATTACTTAGTTAAAACTAAATAAAAATTCAAATTTTCAGGTAAAATCTGAACTTTTCTGTAAGCCTCAGCTGCATCTTAAAAATGTAACACTACTGTATACTACTTATTCTTACTTTATATCATGTTGTAAGAGTGTGAGGTGACACATGACCATGAGGTGCCCATCTCCTTCAGAGAGAGAAAGAGACATGTTTGGATAGTCAAGTAATGTTAGCTTGCTTGCAACTTGGGAGGAAACCAGTTACTTGGCTAAAAACACAAGAAAATACAGTGCCACTACAAAAGCATGATTCGAGTCCATAATCAAACCTAGGAATTTGGAGGCATACAGTAAGACAATACCACTACCAACACAGTTTAACCCAGTATTTATCATTAAGATGACTGTTTCTCTGGTCCAACTTACGGAAGAGATTTATGAAGTGTCAGTCTGTTTCACAAGATCCTTAATACCTTGGGAAAGTCGTCCTTATCACATTTGTCAGTGTAAGACATGCTGGAAAGCTTATAGAATCCCCTCTGTTTCCCAGAGGAAACAGCTCCTTCTTACACAAAAAGCAAGGGGAGGTATTTGCTGGACAGTGCTGTCTCTTTAAAAGGCCTGCCCTGGACGCAGAGGAGAGTTGAGCAGGCAGGACAGGAGTGGGTTAAAGTTGAAAGAAATGTGTTTTTCCGAGAATGTGCACAGTGGGGCATTTGTATTATTGAACAAGCTGGAAGTGTACGAATATCTGATTATGCTGTTAAAGTAGTTAAAGCTCCTCTGTAGAGGTCTTTTAATAACCCTCGCTATCGGAATGCCTGGAAAGAAAAAAGCAAACACAATCCTCCCAGGACTCGCGAGCTGTCACTCACAATTAGACGCCGGTATCTCAGATATTACTGAGTGTCTCAGAGACAGGAAGAGGCCTGAGGTGTAAAAAACAGATGCGATAGGGGAACAAAAATATTGGAAGGACTTGAGCGCAGGGCTCCAAGACCACCAGAGCTGGGGTAAACATCAATGTGTCTCCCCTCCAGGTGGGACAACAATTCTGTTCCTCTGGTCATTCAGATAGCCAGGGCTCTGGCACACTCCCTATGTTTTCAAAGCACTGCTATTATTTTTTTTATATGTCAACTTGTTTGTTTGAAGACTTGGGTGGTTTAAGGTGAAAGTGGTGTCATTGTAACCATTAGTTTAAAAGTTCAATTATGAGGTCTAAAATAAGTCAGTGGCTAACATAGTAAACATGTAGAAGACCTTAAAAAGCATTTTAAAAGTACACAGAAGATCAATTAAATATACCATACATCCACTTTACAATAAGAAAATGGTGAACATGGAGATAAAGATGTAAGAAGAATCTTTAATAATGCATTAAAAACTGAGCTGCAGGGTGAGATTACTTTCAGAGGCAAACACTGGAAATTGACATTAATGGTATAGTGTATGTATGCTACTGTCACCAGTGTGGTCCCATTACGTAGTTGTCAGCTAAGCTTTCATAGTTTCTCATGTCCACCTGCTACCCCTACTGTATGGCCAGGTGATGTTATCATTGAAGAGGCTCTTTCATCACATACCAGAAGATCTTAATAATCTGATGATTGTTGTCAGAGTTTATATTCTTTCAATAAAATGTTGGGGCTGGGTTGTTTGACAAGATTAAATCTGCTTCCTGTCAGTAAGTCCTACCAGATTGGTGCAAGATTGCTGCATGCAACATCCCTAAACCACATTAGAACAACTAGCAAACCTGCATTCTTTTCATGTGTGCATGAAAACATCACAAGTTCATTTCTGTCTCACATCCCAAATGTGTTGGTATTTTATCCCCATAAAGTAACTAGGACAGCAAAAAGGGTGCATGAACTCCATCATAAATGCATATCACAACATTTCAGAATGTAGCAGACCCATTTGGTTTGCGTTGGCTACAGTGATGAACACAAGCTTAAAAAGTGTTGGAAAGCTGCTGGATGATATGACAGCTTTTGGTGCAGTGCGTTTATGGGGGCAAAGATGGCGAATCAAATCCCAGCTGTGAATGAAATGAGCATCCAACAGATACATCATGCTCAATAATTGCTTAACTGGTAATTATGGGTGAAAATATAGCAAGTTTCTAAAGCGTTTTGATATAAAATAAATCTCAAAGAAACAGGACACAGACCTATTTTGTGTAAATATTTCTAGTACTCAAGGCACGGAAGATCCAATTGTGCTCAACACTTAATGTAACTAGATAATAATCTGTTGTTTTATTGTTTTCTACGTTTGCAGGTTACCTCCTATATCAGATATACAATGCAGAAATATTTTGTCAGTGAAGGCACACTGATGGCAGTAAGCTCCATAACTTTTTCCACATAATCAGGTTAAATCCATTATCCACTTATCTCCAATGAGGCAAGGGCCCAAGCAAGAGGGAGAGGGGGAGAGGGAAAGAGAGGGTAGAAATGCAGTTATGATAATAAAGTTACACAAATGCTCCACGCACCGCTCCTATATGGATGTTAATGAATTTCAGATCATCCTGCCGGTTAGGTAAATCTTCTCCCTGATGTCTCTGTAATCAGCAGCTTATGGAGTACAGTCAATATTTTTTAATTTGTGTATCTGTATTTTTATAAGCTGTGTTAATAAGATGCTCTCCAGTGGAAAACCCTACTTACCTGCCCTGGGGCAATTCCAAACTGCTTCCATTACAGAGAGGAGTTAAAATATGCGTGTTGTCAAGCTAAATTCTCTCTGGGTAGGGGGAAGAGAGAGACGAGGAAAAGAGAATAGGGGAGATTTGTGTGGGTATGGTGTGTGTGTGCATGGGGGGGGGGGGGGTATATTAGATACAGAATTTCTGCATTTTTAGATGGTCTTACATGGCCATTACTGTGCAGTGCACTGGGGCTGCTGTCTTGAGCCTTCAGGGCTAAAACTGGTCTTTTCTGCTTCAACTCTTTTACTTGTCTCTGCTCATGGACATTAAACAAGCAGAAACATACATCTTAGATCAGTTTTTTAATTATCTGTAGAGTGCTTTTTTTCTCCCTACTAAAGAACAAATGCCCTGTCTCTAAGGACATCCGTGAAATCACTGTTTCATTCTCCTTACTTTCCCTCAGGCTCCCTTGACACAACACAGTCTTGTTTCAACTTTATTTTAATATCTACCACTTAGTCAGATCATTCAAGAGCTGTTAATTTTCACAGCACATCATCAGACAGATAACTGGCTTTTTAAAATTCTAACCTCCCATCGTTTATTATCCTCTTATCCATCAAACAGCACAAACCATATAGAAGGATCTCCTCTCTCCTTTTTACACGAACGCGGTTCCTACTAACCATAACCACTGCCACAACATGTAAATTAAAACCGTGTGAAGCGCACCTGACAAG
Source organism: Lepisosteus platostomus (assembly GCF_059453375.1). NCBI lineage: Eukaryota > Metazoa > Chordata > Actinopteri > Semionotiformes > Lepisosteidae > Lepisosteus > Lepisosteus platostomus. Next base: position 17,980,127 of record NC_142627.1, on the reverse strand, counting down.
TTCAAGTTATATTGCTCTTTTCTGACACCAAACAAGGACGAGCTATTACTTTTCAAGTCACCGGGCCTGACAAAATGATAAACAGTGATTACTGCTCCTCTGGGTCTATTTATCTTTGCAGAAATTTGGCAGCCACTTGTAAAAGTTGGGGTTTATTTTTCATTCTCCTATTAAAGTGGCTTTTTGAAATTGGTGCCAACCAAAATTGACAACTAATTTAAAGTTAAAATGCACTAAAAAAGCTCTTGACACTTGTTCAGACTATTAAGGTAAAGCCCTGCAGCAACTCCTGCCTGGCAAAGTACCTTTATGTGCTGCAATATTCATTGTATGGGAGGAGGCCTTCTGAAGTGTTTTGATGAACAATGTTCACCACATCCGACAAACTGACTGAGCCAGAGAACTCGCCTTATACAAAATGGCCTCCACTTCCAGTCAAGATCTTCAGTGTCGTACTAATGGGACCTCTTACCAGAGAGATCTGCTTACACTGATACACTCCAAATCCTCATGCAATCCCACTTTGCTGTGCTTTCGATCTGCCTGTTTAAGACAGCTAAGGTTGGGATCTTTTTCTGCCAAGTGCTTTCACCTACGAGACTTTAAGAACAGCAGGCCCTAGTGATGGAAAATGAATGAGAGAAATTGTTCGTGAATAATAACTGTGGATGTGACGGACGTGGGACATGGTGCAAGTACTGCTGGGAGGTGGGTTTGTGCTCATGTCTGGGGCAGAGTGATCTCCTGGAGTGTGCACTCAAGCTGTTAAACACATGATTCATTTTACACTGAACTAAAGCCAGCGGACGGGCCTGTTACTCAGGGATCACGTTGCCTGGGTACGCAGCTACAAGTGACTCTGCTGTGGTGTTTCTGTGGGTCAGAAGCTGTTCATTGCTGAGGTGTAGAGCATCTTCATAATCTGCACCCGTCCCCTTTCTAATTTGTGCTCCCACCAAGTTTTCTGTGCATGTCTTTTTTTTTCTTGCTTGTCTTCAGCTACACATATGCCTGTCTCCTCCACAGTTCACCCTCCCTCTGTTCTGCTCACTCTACCGTCCTGGACAGAACTCGTTAAACAAAGATTGGCAAACATTCTTTTCCACATACACATTTACTTGCAATTCTGATGGACTGACAACCTTGTTGATGTTGTGGTTGAATGTGCCATGTTGAAGTGAGCAAAGCTTGTGCACAGCTTTTGTTTAAAACTGCTAATGCAGCAAAATCATACATCCTTGGTATAAAAGCATAGCTCACCATTTGTAATCATGTCCACTGAAACAAGGATGCAAAAATACAGTTGTTTTAAAAAGTCTGTACAAGGAAATACTCCTTGGTGTCACATATACAGAATGTGAGAAACAAAAATACTTAGCATGATTAAAAACAATTCAGTGAATTCATTCAGTACATTAGGTTATACTGTTGAATTTGTCAACACTGTATTGAACTTGCTGTGATGTGAGTATAAAAGTGAGTAGGTGTCAGATATAAAATCTTCAGATAACTCCTCAGCTACACGACAGTGACAGCTTTTCATCCATGTTTTTTTTTATCTTATCAGTTTTTTTTAAATCTATTTTCTCTCTCAAAAACCTATAAGGTTTGATTTAAACAGTGCTCTTCTTTTCCATCCTAACAAAGACCAGCATTCTACTATATTGGCAAGCAAATCCAGCGTTTTCTTCTGTCAACCAGGAAGCAAATATTCCCAAGTATTCAGACTGTAAATAAAACAGTTGTATTTCTTATGTATATACATACAGATGTGTATTTTTCTCTTACCAAAACAAATCTGGCATACTTACTACAGAAACAAATGTTTCTGAAAATCAATCACATCGTCTAACATGGAAACGTGTGCCGTGTGGGCATGCAAGCCACTCATTTATTATGCTCCCCTCCAGCAGTCTACAAGTCAGCACCAAAGACATTGCACAGCCAGCACATTTGTTTAAATTATGTCTCAATATGGCTTTCACTAATTTAGGTAACGAAAAAAACTATGCAATCAGGAAAAAATTCAGCATGAATTTGGTGGGAGGGGCACTTCTTTTTAAGTGAGTCAGCTGCTTAAAATACACATTTGCTCAAGAGTGGGACCGATTTAAAAGAACCAGGTATTCTGATAGAATAAAGATGGTGTTGAAAGTTAAGATAATTCAATTCCTAGGGAGAACTACTGTACACATCTAATTCCTGACAGTATTTGTGACAGGAAGATGTTGCAATTGGTTATCATGAAGATCGAATTGAACAGAGTTCAGTCAGGTAAGCAGGTAGAACAATTGGAGGGGTAGGTGGAAGTGTGGGGATATAGAAGATAGCTCAAGCACAGCCAGAAAAATATTAAGGTATCGAATACACAGATAGAGAACACTGTCAGATTTTAAGGTGTTGACATTATAAGGCTGCTTTATAACGAAGTTGTATACTTCATTATAAATAACTTATACATAAATAACCTAATATAGGTCCAATGTTAACTGTCTTCAGTTTAACCCTTGAAAAGCAAGATATTTGGCTGCCAAATAATTTTATAATGAGCAACAGCAGAAAAAGCCATATACTGTCCAATACTATAATTCACAGCTTTACTCAGAGAAATAAAACAAAAGCAAATGCCTTGATTTGTGGCGGGCAAACGCTACCTACCACTTTCTACACATCTAAAGGTAATTGCATTTATAATGATAAAGATCTGGATAGAAAAAGGTTTAGCATCTTTGTGAAAACGCAGCAGAGAGACCGATTACATTTTCAGATTGAAGCCGAGTGATTTTTTTATTTCGTTTGGCGATCGCCAAAACGTATCCTCTTTACAGTCAGCTACATTCAGTCTGGTTTTGATGGCATTGTCCGAAGGTGAGTCGGTCTAAAGCTGACTGTGTTAAATGACTTTTGTGATGTCTTACCATTTCGATCGCATCAGATAGGCAGGAGTTTGTGCCAAGGCTTGCCAGGTTTGTAGCAGGTACCATTTATTCATGAGATACACGCATGGGACAGTTCCAAATAACAACAGAGCAGAGGGACAGGAAAAAGCTAATGAAAAGAAAGCAACATTTATTTAGTTGTGTGTATGAAGCAATAAAGGTACAAAGGAGTTTATCTGAAGTACAGCTCCTGTATAACTACAGTAAAGTCAGATACGTTTCCTCCAGTGATTGTTCTTGTTGGATATACAGTGAAATAATAAATTAACATTAGTTAAGAGTTAAAAACACAGAAAGCAAACAAATTAAAAAAACACTCCATCGCAGGGTGGTCTGTTTATTCCACATCTTACCTTTTTGTCTTTTAAAAAAACTTCATTTTTTAGGACTAAAAAATTCCCCTCTACATTCAGTTTTCTCCCCCAACAAATTAACACCCTCGGAGAGCTGTGGATGAGCTGGAGGCAAGAATTTTTTTTTATTTTAGCAGTGGTTCACTAAATAAATATAAACAGAAGACATAATACAGTAGGGGAATATGGGATTAATTTTGAAATTGCCTGATTAGTGCATTACTATCCTCCAATAATTGCCTTTCTGTTTTCCCTAGGCCCCCACGTTATTGCAGTCTGGCATCTGCATCTGCCCATAGAGTCCGTCAATCAAGCTTTGCAGCTGGGGAAGTCTGCTGGGACACCACAATTCAAAATTCAGCTGGGGCAGCTTGTTAGACAAAGCAATATACACCAGGTATGGAAATCACTCCTGCCTTTTCCACTGGGCAGCAATTTAGTTACAGCACTCTAGGTAATTTTGTCTTTGTGCTTGTGCGCAGCGCGCTAAATAACCTCAGCAAAGTCCTACTGGGATGAGCCATCTATTATATTACTGCCCCAAGACATCTTGACAACTTGGGAATGTCTGTTATTTACTTTTTTATTCTCCTTTTCCAGTTCCAAAAGTCCTGCAGTTTTAATGTTGGGATGCATTCTGCTGCAGTAACGTCTTGTTTTATGGTTGGTTTGCTAAACGTATTCAGTCATTCTTTCTTGCCAATGTAGTTTAGCACTGACACTGAGGAAGAGTAGTAGTTAAAAACATAATAAACTTTTACTTTATATAGCACCTTAAAAAGTGGCTTCTCAAAGTGCTTTACAGTAAAAAAGCACACAATGAGATGAGACAGCAGAATTATACAATTACAATATGGATTTGGTATACAATAGGAAAGCAAAGGGGCAAACAGAATCAGTTAATTCTGATGTACATAAAAGTCCTTCTTAAGAATGTTTTAGTCCTAAGGGACAGACGTACAGACTTTTGGGGCATAGCAGGTGAAGGGCATGTCACCCATAGTATCTAGATGGGCTTGGGGAACAGACAGGAGCCTGTATCTAGATTAACAAAGGTAGTGAGGCAGGGAGACAAGACGGTCAGACTGGAACTAAGGTGCCAAGCCATATAGAGCCTTACAGTTACAGCATTAGGATTTTGAAGTCGACACGAAACCTGATAGGAAGCCAATGCACAAGACCTGGTCAGGTTTGGCTGCTGAATTCTGGACATGTTCAGTGTGGATTTAGATATACACCAGTAAGTTAAAATAACAATAATAATAATAATTCCTTACACTTATATAGCATGGGGACTCCCCTCCACCACCACCAATATGTAGCCCCACCATAGTGTGCCAGTGCGGTCACCACACATCAGCTCTCAGTGGGGAGAAGAACTGAGTGATGAAGCCAATTCAGAGATGGGGATTATTACAGTTACAGTAATCAATTCGAGAGAAGACGAGAGGGTTGACCAGCTTTTCAGCAAGTTAGTGACAAAACAGGATGTAGTCTGTTGATATTTCTGACGTGGAAGAATGATTTTAAAAAGCTTACAGCACTCGGTCTTCCAAGGTAGTCTCCCTTCCATGTATTAACCAGGCCTGGATGGAATACTGTCTGGGATGGAATACCAGGTGCTGTAAGCTGTAATAAAGGAAGACACTGATAACATAGGTGTTACCATTTTTGTATTTTCTCATTTAAATACATGAAGTATGAAATTTGTTCTGCGTTTTCTTTTCAAATAAAACATCATATGTTTTTTGTATTTCCAGATGGAAGGATATCTTCTAACATAAACCATGATGACTCAAAATGAAATGACAACTGTCATTTTTATTGAAAAAGAAGAAATGCAGCACTTTTTTAAAATAATAAAATGAGAAAGAAACGGAGCAACATAACAAATTCCTGGCTCCCCAAAACAGTTTCGGTGGACATTCCAACTCAAATGTATGGGATTCTAATCTCTTCTAAGTCAACAAGTCCAAAAACACTGTCCCCTCTTCAATCTGCAGTTGTGCAATCATGGCCAGCCAACCAACAATTATTCTCCCTCTCAACTGACTAAAGCCTGCATATTTGCAAAAACACAATAATAGAAGAACCCAAGGCCTATCTCAAAACACGGATAAGGTCTAGTCCGATACGGCCCCTCTGGATGTCCACATTGAGCACACGAACTTCCACCCTCTCGCCTGGGCCCAGAGCCAGGCTGCGGCGCCGCTTGTCAGCAGGCAGCTTGTTCTCAGTGATGTACTTCTTGTGGATCAGGCCAGACCTTCCCACCCCTATGTCAACAAATGCGCCAAAGAGTGTTGTGTTCTCCACCTTCCCAGTGAGCACAGTCCCAGTTTTCAAATCGCTCATGGAAACAATACCACGCTTGAAGTCAGGTTCCTCGAAGTCTGCAACAAAAGTAATGAAAAAGGAATTGCTTTATTTACAGTATATAAAATACTGTCTATGGGTGAAAAGGACACAGGTTACACTTCTGAGAACTGTTTCACACATAAAGGTTTTCACAGATGGCTTTGGGGCACCATAAAACATGAAGGATCTGAAGTTAAATCAAAATCTCCCTGTGCTTATTAAAAGAGGGGAATATTGGCCCTTTAGGCTCAGCTAAGACCTGTCTCTGTGCCCATACTAGAGCTTCGTTTATTGCATTTCAATCAGAAAAATGGATTTGTCATTAGATCTGTCAGTTCACAACAAAACCTCACAAGGAAGCTAAAATGATTTGTAACATGAAATGTAATACACACAACCTTCTTTAAAATCAAGATAGTATCCCTTGCACGTCAGCTGAAAAGGATATTAAAACTGTTAGGTAAGTGATGCAATACAGAACACATTTTTGTTTGCTACATACACTGTATATATTTTTCATCTGTTGTTAACCAAAACGACTTATAATCACATCTGGTCAAAATGCAAAGAGTGCATATACCAATAGCATAAAAAACAATAAAACTACAGAAAACATAAAATAGTGTATTAAGTGCTAGGACATTGCACAGTGCTGAAGTGTTTCAATGCCGCTTGACAGTCAGGAATTCTGACATTATATTAAAAGTGGAAAGAGAGAATAACAGAACTGAAGTCTTTAACCTTTTCTTTCAAAGAGTATCAAGGCTTTTCTTTTGAAAGGTGCTGTTTGTGTACAAGGGAAGTCTGAACAACACCTGAGGCTTGTTGCAACCTCCAGAAGAGTGATTTCGACAGTATATGTGCTCTTTCTACATAGCCATCCGACCGTGTCACATTTTGGGAACCAAACAAGGATTACTTTTTTCAAGAATCCAACAAGCTGAACACATCCCTCTGATGAACCTATTGGCAAACCTCCATTGTGGATGATCTATATAGCTTTACCACATTGCATACCAGATTGTCCTGTTTTTCTGCATGGGTAGTCACTATTTTTTTTGTGACCATTGTTTGCCTGAGAGGAATTACAGTTTAGAGAGCACATGCTGAATAGTTGTCATCTAAATGTTTGCAACTGGGGAAAACAGGATCCTCCATCTCAATTTTCATAATGTGAACCTGCAGTTTTCAAAAGGTAGCTATCTTAATTAGGTAAAGAAAATCAGACATTTTCAACTTTCTCTTAGTTGAGGAAGAAGTGGGAAACTTCTTGCCATCACTGCCTGTTATAATTCGAGCATAACAGTGAGACTGGCTTTATTTCATTATAGTTATAAAGAGCTCATATAATGGGAATTCATCAATAATATTACATTATGACTGAACAATTATTTTAAAAAGATGGACTGATTTATCATCTGTTGCTAAGCCTTTATATAAAATAATTCATTTCCATAAATTAAACCCTTCTTATTTCCATTCTTTGGAAATACTGTTTAACCAAGTGTCAGTGATTCACATGCAGATAAAGCTTCACAAATGTTCCTGAAATGAAAAGCTCTGTCTGAAAAAGAGAACACCACATCCCCTCAACAGCTCAGAGGAGGCAAGTGCTGCTGAAGGACATTGATAGTATAGACCGCATGCATGAAACAAGGGCATCTTACCCTGTCTGATGTCAAAGCCCTGAGGCTGTGTGAGTCCATCAATGATGATCTGTAATGTGCCCACTGTGGTGTTCAGTTTCTGTGCCAGAATCTCCAGTCCATCCCTCTGAACACTACCCTCAATCCTCTGGCGCATCGCTACCTGACCAATCTCCTCTATGTGCCCACCAATCATCTGCAGGAACCTGTCAGAACACAGTAAAGAACTCTTAGGATTATGCAAAACATAGATCAGCAGGCATACTTTAACTTGGGCATACCAGTATCTTTAAACTGGAGACCCTCTATACAAAATCTTAAAAGGAGATACTGTATGGCTCAGGCAAATATGTGTGGAAGTGTTTTCATTCATGATTTTCACACAATGCTGTTTACATTGCATAAAACAAATACTCATTTTTATTTTCTCCTTTTTATGTCTTTAACGTATAATCTTATCTTTGCAGATATGCACTGTAGAACATTCAGTGCTGTTACGGCTGTACGAAGATGTCTTTGCCAACAGCAATTTAGGCATCTTCAGGGGTAACCACATAAACATGCAGAAGACATCACTACATGTGTTACAACAGTCAATGATTTCCTTTTTCACACATCCATACACTTGTTCCACAGGGGGATGACATATAGATTAGCATTATCCTTTTTATCATTGCAAAAGGTCTGCCCTGCAGGTTTAAGATTTATTATCCTTATCTCAAAAAATCATAAAATTCTAAAAAGGATAAAAAAAATGTTTTGGGTGAAACCAAAAGAGACAAGGTGCACATTAGAACTGGCAGATGCAACACCACACTGTCTGTTCTGCATCTGTTGCATATGGCTTTTTCATTAAAGCAGGTTAATGGTTTCCCCTCTGAAGTATATTGAAGCTACATTCGCTTCAGAGTTTATTACGCACATGGAGATGGCTGTGTGTGTGCAGCTTTCTGTTTTCTTTTCTTAGTATCATGATACCTGCCTTTATTGCAGAGGACAAAGGCTTTGTGTACCTAGATAATACTAAGTGACCATTGATAGCCTGCTTTTAACATAGATAAAGCCACACTTATTTACCCTATTGACAGCTGAACCCTCAAAGGTATTTCAGACAAATGTCCTGCCTGCTGGTACTGTCAGCACGTGTTCTGCTAACAGAAGGATGTCATTCAGAAATCAGGGAGTACAAATCCTTTTGTAAATATGTTTGCATGCTTAAATAACAAAGGCTGATTGGAAGCATTTACAAAATATGCAGGCATACCGTATTCTCATTTATACTGTATGTGTTTTCTAATGGAAGATAGTATTTCACTACTCTTAATGTTTTTGGAATTGATGAAAAACACTACACTTGTCCTTATTATGCTGAGCTGTTCAAATTAATTGTAATAAAAACTTTGAATGAATTATTATAATCACAATGATGTTAACTCAACATTTGTAGAGTAAGATCACTGGGATTTATGAAAAAGGTAACCTCACAAATATCATATGAACATAAAGTTTTAAGAGGACTGTATGGTCCATATACACTTTGGTTTTTAGAAACTAATTTATCTGAGGAACTCATGCAGCAGTAAAAAAGCTGAGGTATAATCTTCGACTACACAGCTGAGCAGTATTGTTCCACACTCCCAAAATATTATGCCATATCATGTATAAATATATTTTTAGCTGTCACAAATACTGTACACACAGATGCATACAATATATTCCTTATGTACAGTATATATTTGCAGCTTCTTACAATAGGTTCTTTAATTTCGGGGTTCTCTCTCCCTTAATAACTCAAGTTATCAGTTACAATCAGGCAAACACACTAGGTTAGGAGAGCACACCACGATCTCAATCAGCAGGACTCCCCAAGGACACCATAATCATCACTAGAGCTGGAGATCAGGAGAGTGCAAGCATAACACAACTGCAGTTCTAATGAATGGGTTTTTAATAGCATGCTCTAGTGGGTTATGAGCAGGTGTGAGCAGTGCTGAGCTGGAGGGAGCATGCAGTGGTGTGAGTGTTAAGAGAAATTACACACCAAACCTTAGATCTCCGTACTTTGCCACTCAGAGCTCAGCTGTGTCCTGTTATGGGGGAGACCTTTTCAGAAATGTGAATCCTGCCAGAGCAGGTAGCAGGTAGGTCCTGTAACTGACCTGACAGTGCATACTTTGCTATGATACCAGTGACAGTGTATTTATTTTGTATGAAATGTATGAAAAATTAGACCTAATATTGAACTGAAATGAAATTACCCTTAAACATGTATTTCTTTTCTGGGGAGAAGATATCATTTTCTCCTTCTAACAAAGGCCTCCATTGCCAATAGATATATACATCTTATGTAAAACCCACAAGCACTTGGCAATGACTGCACTGTATGTATAGCTCAGTAACTGAACAAAGTAATGTGCTCACCTGAGGAGGAGTGCTTGCTAAGCATCCTGCCATCTGGACGAGCAAGGTTTAAAGTGCCAGCAGGCCTGCAGCAGCGGAGAGGAATGTTGACCGGGGGCCTGCTGAGCAGCAGCGATGATGGATCGCCAGTGCCCATGGCACAGTGACGCCAGCGACACGCAGCAGCTGTCCGCTCTGTGACTGACACGGCAAATGGAATCTGGCAATCCCAGCGAACAGAGCGCTTCCTGGCTTACGGTCCTGAACAACACAGGCCTTTACTGAAACAGCAGCGGCCCCGAATGGGGTCCTATCAGAGCTCACTCCAACATGCTCTGACTCAAGTACCCTGGAAAAGCACAGTACTGGCACCGCCGCGGAAGAGAAGCACAACTAGCTGTGTACAAACTGAAAGCTCCAACTGGATATGTTTTCGCAGAACACTGTTAATTGTGTGTACTGGGCGGCATGCTGTCAGGAGCCAGTTCTGTTTGGAGCTGCCTTCATTTTAATCTAGGAGACAATGCAATAAAGAGTGATTCTTCACACAAATGCCCTGCAAGGTTTCAGAGGTTCGTTCAGAAAAGTACTAAATCTAAATCTGCTTTGGACATAAACAACTGGGAAACTGAAGTTGTTCTTCTACGGCAGGGTAGGATTATTAGCTCAAAGGTTTTTGCTAAGTTTCCCCACTCGAAACTAAAGAACTGAAAATTTTGGGACAAGAAAGTAATGGGAATAGTTTTTCCATTGCTGCATGCTTTAATTTTTAGCATTTGAAACTGGCACCTGCCGGTAGCCTCTTTTAGTAGTAGTGCACCATATTCTCCATTGGCTTTTAAACATCAAGTTGTCAGCATGAAGACACCCAAATGCTAAGCAGCCAATGCACAGCTATCTCCAGAATCATCTTTTTCCTTGGGGAACACTTGTCGTTATGCCGCGCAATGTCAGAAATTCAAGAAAAATACATTATGAGACACTTCTGGAAAGCGGAACTTTATATAGCAAATTGCTTGTTTTCAATACAGTACTTTTGACCTCTCAAGCACATTTCTGTATTCCTTTAGGTTATTTTTTACTAATAAATATTGGTTACATATCAAATGTATCATTTTCACTTAAACAAGTGAGGCGATGGAGGGCACTTAGTGAACAAAGGAATCAATAGGCAGCCGTGCAGAGTTCAGGTCAGTGGTGATGCACTGTATCGATTTTCACTATTTTTAAGCGCCGTGATGAAGTTCAAGTCTTAATGCATTTCGTTTTTTGGAACCTCAATTTAGCAAAAATATCAAATCCAAGATAGAAAAGCATTCACTAACAGCACATTTAAGCTACTGAATACTTTTAATTTTCACAAAAAACTAAATGAAACCAAGCATATACACACCTTTCCGAAGCAGAAATATCTTTGAATTGATTTCAAATTTCCTCCACTGCATTTTCAGTAAAGAGCTCGATTTCCTCATATTCCTTCACTCTGTATTGTTTTGGTTTAAAGTATCATTCACTGAAATATTTTTCAGAACTTACTTTATAAACGAAAACAAAAAAAACCCCATTATGCATTGGCCTTAAAACTAGAGGTAACCATGTCTGCAGCATATCTCAGCTGGGCCTAAAAATTATTTCCAGACATCTTAACTCACCAATGCATAAGATGTTCACCTACTGTATAATGGCCAAAGTGCTTCCTGCAAATCCTTATTAAAATCACAGCATTGTCCAACCTTTGCATTTCCCTTCTGAATACCTGACAGGAAGCTCACTTTTAGCAGACACACTACTATATTGGGAAGGCACTAATGAAGAATGAGTGTGTGGAAGTTGCGACTGGTTAGCACAATTGCAATAAAATCCAAAGGTGAAAGAGTTTTGTTTTCCTGGCAAGGACACAGACTGAAGGACACACACTAACGACTAATGGATGTTTTCAATAATGTTGCCTTGCTGCAATATGCAGCATGTGCATAGTTTTGAAATGTTGGGGGGTTGTAAGAAACACAACATACTGTAAGGCTTTCAGGCCAAACAAGACAATTCAATGTGTTATTTGGTTGCTTTCACACATGGAACAAGATGCTGAAATGTACTGACATCTTCTGGAAAATAAAAATCTACAATGTAGCTATTTCAGTCAGTGCATCCTGAAACTTACAGCTGAGATGATACCTGTGACATTGACACTAAGAGCAAAAATAAGCAGCATATTAAAGTCAAAGGAAACTATCTGCTAGAGTGAAATATACCACATTAAACACCCTAAAGAGGCTTTTCTTGAACATAATATAAAAACCTAAAACTTACTCAACCTACAATACAGCATTTTGCCCTTGTTTCTGATTGCAATGCAGAGGGCATCTCTGCACTGTGTTTATATAATCATTCCCAGCAACACAGTTTAACTCAGGGTATCAGGTTCATTACATTAATGCAACACGATACTCCATTACAGCCCACTACAGGGCACCATGGAAATTAATGATAATGCAACACAATCACTCTCAAAAACAAAACAATTGAGCATTAGCATGTGCTTTGCTGGCTAAAATGTGTAATTGATTTAAGAATACTACCCATCCACACAAATATAAGATGCACAATGCTTCTGGTAATGGATTATTTGGAATTATATTTTCCACCCAGTACATGACCCCCCTCAAAATATCCAATGTTTTATTTTTAAGTATTGTTTTCATATTTTCATACAATGTTCCAATTATCTGGGTTGTTTTATTGCTTTAGAATTGATTCAATTGTAATCATTTTATTATGAAAATGGTTTGGTACTAACTGTATATCAATTATTTTTGAGTTTCTGAGTGGCTCAGTTACTAAAGATGCTCAGTCAAAGCGCAGGGTGAATCCTATTGTCCAGATCTGTCCTGATATGAGCCTTGACTGGTAACAAGAGGACTGATCAGGACCAAACTGCTGTTGCTCTGGACCAGTCAATGGATGTGGCTAAATCCATAAAGGTGGTTGCTCAAAGCACCAGTGATATCAGTGAGAAATGACCTCCTCCTGCACTTTCTCCTGTGAGCGCTGAATTGCAAGGAAATAAAATAGAATAAAAAGATGAACACAAATAAAAATATTAGAAGAGGATTCTGACTCTGCTCTTCTCAGAAGAGATGTCTTCTTTCATGGACTCTTGGAGAATGAATAAAAAAATACATACTATAGCTTGCACAATTGTCTATTTAATTTAGACAAATGTGCAGAATACATTTCCAATAACATGGCTCAGATTGCCAGCTGCATTTATTTCTTTTGTATTCCACCCAGCTAACTGTGGCATTACAAGGCAGGGGAGGGGCCTATGTTTTGTATGTACATGCTGTAGAAATAGGTTACAGATTGTTGGGAATCCTTCAAGCTTGTCATCATCATTATAAAGCAATCCTTCAAATGTCTCAGTTTGGATCATTAATTTCAGCCTTTCTCTGAATGAGAGGCCCCATCCAATCCCTCTGTACAGCTCAGTTCTGGAACCTGTTAAATCTGTCTAACTCACATTACAAATTGTGGACCCACAGTTTGTTAAGAATACCAAAAATGTCTATCTCTTGGGCATTAAATCCAGACTCTTGGCGATATATCGCAGTCTCCAGATAGTCTACAAAAAATTCACTGTAGGTGGCCGCATTTATAAGCTTCTTATATATAAAATTCAAAATATATACAAAACTAGTAAAACTCGGATCAAAGCAGTCTATTAAACATATACCTTTCAAAAGATGCACAGTAGCAATAACAAATAAAAAGACATAAGAAAGGATGCAAAAAAAATCTACTTTTCAGAAATGACAGGCTGCCTGATACTACTGTGAGATAATTCCACCACTCAGTATCATAAGTGGTCCTTATTAACACCAAATAACCCCTGACAGCCAGTAATCGCTTTCTGTGTAGAAATCAGCTACGTGTGTAGTAATTAGTGGAGAATGTCGGTCTGCTGTAGAAACGAGGAGGAAATGTTTGGGCCCAGCAGACAAGTACTCTCTGAAGGGGGATTCAGCCTGAAAGGCTGGATTTCCCGGCTCCTTGGTGAGGTAAATATGGTATCCTGGGTTTTGTGTTACAGTCCCTCTTCAGTGGAGAGCTCCCAATATCGGGTTTCAGTGTGAGAATGATGAAAGAGATTGCTGAGTCTGAAACCGGCTGGTCAGCTGCTATTGGGGTTACGCAACACAATGACGCTACTTATAAAAATACAAGACTAATTAGTCCCCTGCCCTAAGTGTACAAAATTTGAAGCATGACACCCATCACGCTCTGTGCCCACTATGCAAACACACACACCAAAATATGTATCACACGCCTGAGACAATATTTATTCAGTGTGCTGTCTTGAGAAACAAACCCCACCAAACAAGGCATGATTCAGGAAGAGAACAGATTATTAATTTCCTAAAGAACTGCAAGTGCTGTTGAAATTTGTGGAGATCTTCAATGTGGAGAATCCTCTTTGTGTGCAGTTCAGTGTATTGTACCATTTGCAGGCTTGTTTAGCTATTGTATGAGGAGTCTTTCACTGTTTGAGAGATGGTAAAGATTACAGAGCAAGCAGCTCAGTTACAGCACTTCACTGATTTCAAGATGAGTTATTCAAGTGACAGTATCACACTTGAGAGATGCTTTGATGTAGTATATTCATAGATGTACATTTAATTCTAAAACAGAAGACTTATTCTTTTAAAAATTTTCACTTTTCTTCCCACCACCAACACTGAACTTATTTTCATTTCTTATTAAATATGGCCACATCTGTATGGAAATGTTTAAGTATTGCACAGTGCTCATGACAGAATGTCTCCAGTCAACCACCTATATTCAATGATATTCATCCTCCCATCTCCAGTGTATATCAAAATACGCTTTACATAAACAAATTCCTCATGGATTCTCAAGACAAAGGTTCCCCTGATAGAAACCTGCTTTCTTCTACTGCCAGCAGGACCAGAGTCTGAAGAGAACAGCGAATATAATCAGCAAAGTTCTTAACTGGTCCAAGAGAAATTGTAGACTGAATAACTGAAATAATACTTTAGGAAAGAGGGTAGCTGAAGGTCTTAAAGTAAAAACAAGTTTAATCTAAGTAGGGGGGATAGAAGGACAAGCATTTTGCCAAATTAAATGTGCAGCTACTAACCAAAGCGCACATTTCAATTTTCCTGTCTGATTAATGCAAGCTGTGTAGTGCTGTAAGTAGCCTGCACACATTGTTTACCTTGAACTAGAAGCCAAAGGCGTTCAGGTTTCAGATGTAGCATCAGCAGTGCTCTCTGACACTTACAGAATCCTATCTGCTGGAGTTCAGTCTAAATCAAGACCTTGTTCATTTGAGTGCAAACTTCAACATGAATGTCAGCTGAAACTGTCAAAATATACTTTTGTTGGTTACACATGCAGACTAGAAGAGTGGTTCCAACAAGCTTTAGGGCTTAGCTCCAAGGCTACACAGTATTGCTACAGAAATCTAGTACAGTCACAAACCAAGCACATCCCTGAACATTTAGTTCGGCAACATAAATGTCCATGCAGAAGAGAAAATAATAAAACTTTCTCTGATTTATACAAAATACAGTAGTTTATCAAATAAATGAACTAACGTGATATCAGGCCTGATTCATATTTTTCTATTTTCCATGCATGTTAAAATAAAACTATTATTTTGAAGGCGGACACAAATATTTGGTGCTTAAAGTCTTCTTTAGTTAAGTCGCCTAGCAATTAAAACATATGATGCTTTAGCTCTTTATCCTTTGTCTTAGTGCACAAAGAGCTTTATTCCTGGGTAAAAAAAAGAAATGTTGTAGCACCTGAAAGTCTCCATCCAGAGTTTTAGGATCATTTTTCTCTCAGGCATTAAAAATGGAAACAGGACCTGCTCTATCTAGTCTTTCCCTTTTCACTTTCCTGTGCTCATACTTGTTCTGGATAACTATCCCCAGAAGAATCATTTCTCTAATAAAAAAAGAGCTTTCAACTCAATGGTTTCCCGAGTTATTCAGTAAGGAATGAAGTAAGAGCACCAGGTGGTGCAGCCATGCGGGTGAGTGTGAGGGAGGTGGGCAGAGATCGGTGGTGTGGGTGCTCACCTTTGAGTGACGTCGTAGGACTCAGGGTGGATACAGGTCTGGTCCAGGGGGTTGGGCAGAGGACTGCTGCTTCCTGGTCCTTTGCTCTTCTTTTTCACTGTTTTGCCTGCTGTGGTTGCCTGCTGGCCCTCTATTGCACCACCGGCCTGATCACTGCGGTCAGGGAACCACCACAAATTAGACAAATTAAAGAGGTAGAAGGTCTGTACACTTGTGGCCGATACTTGAACTTCCAAAGGTGTTTGGCGATGCAAAAACAAGAGCAGGCTACAGTACGTGCGTAGGGGGTGGTATCAAGTAGCACTAGTGCTTGGTATTAGAGACGCATGCACACACATTTAAGCTACAGTATATGAAGAGAATCACAGCACTGAATTATTGCCTTGCAAAGGCTACTGACTTCTGTAGAGTCAAGGCACAATATGAGTCTGGCTTTTCATTGTGATTTCTGCATTTTCACTGAGCAACTGTGATATTTGCCCACCAGCTAGGAGAGAGATCATCCTTAGTAGGGACACCCAAGGTGATTACTTCTGTCACAGATCTTCATTGGACTGCAGAACCATAATATGTTTGCCCAGTCTCCACTATAGAATAAATTACATCAAAATGACTCTAATTTGTTTGTGTTTACTGGTTCTAAATAAGAGATAGATTGTTTAGCTATTTGTTTCTGCAGCCGTCCTTCTGGGGTTAGCTCTCTGTAGGTTTCTCCTGTGATTTTCACCTATTTACTCTAACAGCACCACTTACACCTCATTAAATGGCCTCTACTGTATTCCTAATCACTTTTGCTCCCATTCTAAACCTCCAAAGCATTAAAGACAATTCTGAGACCCCTTCACTATTCCCTCAGCTCACACCTGGTGCAAGCAAGAAGCAATCTAACAAGGGCTGATATCATAAAAATACAACAACAAATGGGTTCTATATGTTGGCCTTATGTGGGGGCATAACATCTTAATGCTAGGTCAATACACAGGTAAATACACAATATCCAATTAAAGAAAAGCAATCACAAAGGTTATACAGCAGGGACTTTAGCTGTTCGTAAAAAGATGCACACCTTTAGTGTCCCTTCTTATTAGTCCTTTCACATTGTCTTTGTCAGCTTCTACCCCCGGCAGTTAATTAACAGATTTGATGCAGTGATGCTCTATTATCATTAAGTCAGATTCCATGTTCAGACAGCAGTGAGTCCAAGACTCACTGAGGAAAGGACACAAAGGTGAAGAAGCAGTGCCCTCACGACCCTTAGTCCAGGGCTAAGTACATGGAACACCAGGAACGCCAAGAACAGACAAACATCAGTAATATAAAACATTCACTTTACAATCCAGAAACATTTTCTCGCAAGAAAAAAGTAGGTTTACAGTAACAAAGAAAACCACTTGTCTACTCACTTATTTTTTCATCAGCTTAGGATTTACGGCTACCATACTTTGTAAAAAGACGAATTTGAAAAACAGTCAGGCTTTGTTCTTTCCTATCGAGAGGGATACAATCACCACAATCACAAGGCGAATTCACAATTACAGTACCTGTGAACGTTCTTTAGATTTTCTGGGTTTATCCTGATGAAGCCAGCACACTGCTGAAAGGTCTTTGGACCCAGGCCTTTGACTTGTTTCAGCTGCTCCCTGTTTATAAAGGGTCCATTCTTCTCCCTCCACTCCGCGATGCTCTTTGCTCTGCCAGCGTTGAGCCCTGCAACATGTCTATCAGGAGAGGAAACGAGCTACTGCATAATAATGTCACGCATGGCGCACTTTAATGAGAGACTATGCTAGCCCTGTCGGCACAGGTTGCAATCTTGCATGAAATGCAAACAGTTGACATCATAAATGCATATTATCACTTCAGCTATTCGTTTGTTGTGCATAATTTGAATAATGTGCTCCTATTACAGCACTACTCAACATTGCTTTAATTGTGATCAGCATAGTCAGTGGCTATAAGAGACTATAAGACTTAAACACTTGTATCACCGACAAGAATGAACTTTTTCTTCTGGATTTTTTTTTAGATGTTCTTGTCACCATCTCAGTTTTTTTCATCCTCATCTCTTAAAGCTGGTCAAATTATTCATTTCATACTGCTTTTCAGAATAATTTAAAGTCTTTTTTGATTCCTCAAAATGTGTCTAATTTTAACATACTGTAAATAATTGGAATTATATCGTAGGTGTCTATATCATCTTTAGAATAAACAAAAAACAATGACAGATGTGAAAAAAAACAGATATTAAGGCAGGCTTGTTGGACAAAGAACACTTTAAAGAGGTGAGAAATGTGCACTTAATATTTTCATAAACTGTAATTTATGAATCATTTGTTTTTCCCCAATTTAATGCCAAGAACAATATGCGAGAACAATAGTCCCAAGGACTAAAGGATATGTTTAAATACATTTTAATTATATTTCTTCAGAAAGGGTATGAAAGAATCATATAAGATAATATAAACAGCATAAGCAAGGAAAAATGTTTAATTTTAAGGTGAACAAATCACATGACTGCAAACAGCCTGCAACTACAGTAGGGCTTCAAATACAGAAAAATAAAAAGGTTCAGAGTGGCCAAGCGCAGTAAAAATACAAGATTGTTAACGCAGCGCTGCGCATCGGCACCTTAAACAACATTTTGCGTTATTGGTTTAGGCCATTTTACAGGGCAGCCAAACACAGGTCATTGTTCCGAAGCTCTTGCAGCAGGCCACGCCACATCCTTGGGGAAGCCGCTGACCAGAGACGAACAACACGAGGGCGAGACGCAGTCTGGACGTGTCACCCTTGCGTAGCTGTCAGTAAAAGACAGGACGCTTTCGTCCGAGCTGAGCTTGAGCTGCGTGGCAGACTAAACACAGCGGGTTTGTGATCAGCTGCCATGCCATGACTGCTCCTGGAAAGTATTCCGCCTACCTCATCAGGGTTTCGGAGCAGATGTTAATATCCACGCCCACAAAGCTCACACACTCCTGCACCACACTGTCCAGCGCCGCTTTCAGCAAGGTCTGCGACACATCATGCTGAACAATGGAGGAAACAACAGGGTGAAAAGCACGTCAGCAGGCTGTACACATCTCCTTACGGTCCCAGGCTGCAGTTTTGGAAAACAGAAGAGCACGGATTTCAAAACACTTCTGTTTCATGTATTTCTGTCGTAAAGGTATGACCGCCAAGTTCCTCTGTCCAACTGGAGGGCTCTGGGGTGTACAGTAAAGAAAACATTCTAACTTAGTCACCATGGATTTTTAAACAAAATCCATTCATTTTTCTACTGGAGATCCTAAACTCTACAACCGGTTCAAAATGAAAATGACACTAATTTAATCAAATAAACTGCATCTGTTTGGTGGATGAAGTTAGGGATGAAAGATTTGGGATGAAACACACTGTACACAGATGTAAGGCATTATCAGTATTATTATACAGTGAAAACACTTGCATATTGTTACATCAACTTTAAAAACATATTCATGATCACAGGCACCTTTATTCATGTTGACAGCACACAAACTGCTCATGTGCTGAAGATACACTAGATGGCAGTCTGGGTAGAAGCATAGTGGCTGGATTAAACTATTTGGACTGTAACATCAGCTTGTATACACAGACTCAGTCAGTAGGCACTGAGGACAAAGGCTGTGGCAGTTGTGGCTGTCAGGCAGTTGTAACATAAAGCACACATTTTACTGTACTGATTGTTAGCTGACCTTACAAAGGAGGCTGTCATTGCCACTGGAGTAGGAAGCAAGAAATTAACATATCAATAACATATCTAGAGAAAGCGACATTATTTCCCTGACATTAGGTAAACTTAAAAATAAATGCTCCTAGAAATGAACCACAATCACAAAACCATTGTGGCACATAGCCACTTCCTACTATCACAATATAACATAATGGCGCCCAAAACCACTTAACTTCGAAATTAATTTAGTTTAAATAGTACTTTAATATTCTAGTAGTGTGACACAACGTCTCCTGCTAGATTAAAGTCCCACCACAATGCCAGGTATTTCCTGCTCTTTCTGAATATGTATTGTCAACAGGATCTACTGAGTGGAAACATTCAGTACCAGAGCAAACCACTGCCTTTATAGGGCTCCAGGGAGGGGCTGTAAATGGCCCAGGACCAGTGAGCTCCACTGTCACTTGCCAAAAATGCATTTGTAGTTCAGATCATCGCCATTGTTAACACTCAAAGTGAGATGTGTGGTGTGTCTTGAAATCCTTAGCACTGCCAGGAACGCAAACCAGGGACCCCAGGATGTTTTTACATTTATACACCTTGGAGTGATTACCTGTTAAAAAACAGGACTAATAAACTAAAGAATATAAAAATGGCTCACGCAACCTTTGTCAGGAGGCTGTCTTCGGAGCCATACAAGACTATAGTACAACTGTCTGCCAAGAGACAAATGAGACTAAACATAAACACTTACATTCTTCTAGTGTTAATGTTCAGGACTTGAGCCATGGGGTTATGTGGCACATCGCAGATATGAATTGAGGATGTGGAGTTTAATCAGAATACAAGATGGTGAATAAGGAGTCTGGGGGGGCAGGTCTGAGGCCGGGCTATATCACTAATATACAATTCCAACATGTTAAAGATCCTTGACAATGATCAGGAGAAAGGCTGCCTACATGATACAGGGTCTCTGCAGTGTTCCTAGCATGAGGAAAGGTTAGGAAAGTCAAGGTTATTTTCATTGGAAAGGAAAAAGAACACTTCAAAGTCACCTCACAGAGGTTTTAAATTATAGAAGGGGAATTGATAAAGCTAATCCAGACGAACTTTTCACACTTTTGAAGGGTTCACAAAAAAACTACAGGATAAAATCCAAAAATTACAAAATTAGGAGCAAACAGGGAATTCTGACTAGTCTTCGACTGTTTCACACAAAGGCCAATAACCATATGGAACATGTTACCAGAGGAGGCCAGAGAAGCCTACAGTAACACGGCTGAGCCGAGCGAGGGGGATCGGTTTCGTGAACGCCGCCGAGAAGACAGAGGGGCAAGAGAGGGGACAGGAAGCGAGAGATGAGATCATTCTCAGAGGGGCTGGTGGCCTTTTTCTGATCCCACTTCCAACACAACTGGCTGTTACCAGTCAACCAACATGGAAATACTGTAACAGTGATTTAAACCACCCTGGATTTAAGTACAAACACACTTTAAGTGTGCAAATCCCCTCACTATCCGCTTCTTTCCATGATTTATGATTTAAGGAAGCGGGCGTTCCATTCACAAAAGCCGACTTAATTTCTTGTGAAGTGGAAATTGTGTGCTGCTCTACAGAAGCAACACCTAGAGCCATCCCTGTGATAAAACCAGGAAAAAGGGAGGCATGCTGCCCCAAATTTGTTTGCAGCCCCCAGATCACACTTGTTCCCGCATCCATCTGATTGCTAAAGGTAGTTCATTAAAAATGTATTTCAGAAGGCAGCGCAGTAGGACTTCCCTTAATGTTCTTCTTACAGTGCTCAGGGCACTGGCTCTTTGATTGGTTTGCCCCGCAACTTCAATCACAAACCACACACAAACAAAACTTGCCATCTGATCTGTTCGCTGCAGCCAACCTGCAATTTCATCTGTTAGTCATTCTGCCATCACTGGAAGGGTATTTAATATGACTAATTCAAAAATCCTTTTTTCTGCAGGATGCCTCCGATGCTCAAGTCTGTGCCAATGGTTGTTTATAAGAGGGAGGGAAGGAACAAGGAGCTTGGACTATAGGCCACCCTGCTAGATAAATATAAATCCCAGAGACAAATTGGCTAACAACCTCATCCGAACAAGAAGGGTTATTCAGAAGAGCATAAAACTATAATAATGCCTTAAAGTCAGCCTGGAAAATCCATATGCCTATTCTAAACTTTATCTGAATATTTTGATTGAACAGTTGACTGATGTTTTGAATCAGCTGTGGCCATATTAGTTTATTTAGGAAAAACAAAGGTTTTTGTTGTATAACAGGGCTGTGCAGAATAAAGTCAAATTCAATTTTCACATAGCAGCAACATATGATTCTGTAGTTCATTTATTTTACTTTAGTTTGCTAGCGAAAGTATGAACATGTTAACTTTCCACCTTTTTTACAATGAAAACCTTACATAATACAGGGTTTCTTTTTAAATATAATAAAAGGACAAACATGACCATTAAGGATATGATATATACAGTACCTCACTTCAAATAAAGCAGTAAAAATACTTTCATGATAGTGATATACTGTAGGTTAAGTTAGAATTCCTATGTTACCTACTGTACTTCAGTTTAAATGGCTTTTCTTTGACCTCTGGAACAAATTAAACTTGCTCTTGTGGTAAGAATTATAGCTACAGGTGAAACGCCAGGTTTAAAAGTTGAACTTCTAAACCTTTCCTTGATTGTGGAAAATCCCTTTCAATTACAACTTTATTAGAGCACAGGCATCTTCCTGTGAAGTCTGATAAAAGGGACATCACTTTAATGCTGTCTGTTTGAAGATCTCTGGGGATTTTACAGTGTGGTTTCTCTGTTGCGATACAAACTTATCCTTGAATTGCTTCTTCTTATTATTTTTCTTTTCTCATTAAGATCCCTTGATTTGTTTAACCTAAATAATAAAGTACTGAGGAACTGCCCCAAGCAGGTTTCAAGGGTAGCATTATCAGTCATCACTACACAAACAAACCGACCTACATCCATGGGCTGCAGTATTTTGTTTCTGTATTTACTGACATGAAGTGTACACTCACTCCAAGCTTACATTGCAGCATGTGTTGAGTGAATATAATGTTAGGATCTGAGGTATCAAAGCAAGTTAAGCTTATTCTGTTGTACTGCAAAAACATGCATGCTTTATTTCGGGCTTGCAGAAGTGTTTCCTTCTATGCAGGTTTGCCGCAAACCATGTATTTCCAAATAATTTAAATTGATCTGCATCTTGTGCATTTAGACAAGAGATCCAATTTCATCCCCAAACCCTAAAAGTCTTGCTGAGTATAACCTAACAGCCTGAAAATATCCATGCAGATAGTTATCTGACATGTGCTGCTGTATTATAATCTAAACTGCCTAATTTGGGTGCTCTCCAGGGCACAATAATTGAAGTAAAAGTGTATAGTGCTCCAATTCTGAGAATTAAAATTAAGAAGACCAACACTGGGCACAGTAAGCCATAATGACACTCTGCCTGATGAAGACATGCACTGCACCTATCAACCCAAATGGCTTACTGTGCTCATGATCATCAGTGCCAAGAATCACAGTGAAAACCTCAAAATTGTGGCTTTGAAAAGTGGGTAAAATGCACTATACTGTACTGTATCTACTCAATATCAACATACAGTACTATACACCCAAGTATGTAACCGAAAGTGCCCAGTGGGATCTGTCTGCTACACCCAGCCTCACTGGTATTCTGGGGCTCTTGGGCATGAGAATGAGGCAAATCAACCCTCCCCTACACTAAAGCAATCTGTGATACATACAGATATCAAAAAGGTTTACCGTATGAAAGCACTAATCTTAATGCCATGAAAAACCAACCCAATAAATTGAGTAGAAACTGAATTTTCTTGAATGTGTCCATATAGACAGAAGGTGGCACAACCATTCTTCCAAGGATTTCACTAAACATTAATGAAATAAAGATTTCATTGTCTAACACATACTGTACAAGACACAGTGCTTCATAGTGAAAACTATGCGTAGAAGATATTCTGTATAATGAATACGAATAGATCGATTGACAGTAGCTGGCCAGGGATGAACAGACACATCATCTCAGGAGAGGACATGTTTGCAACACAAGTGGCCAGGTGTTCAGGGGAGATCATAAGGCTAAAGAAGTCCCTGTTTTGTGAGGGTTTTGGTTTGGAAATTACTCCCTGTGCTTACACTGTAATATGATCGACCCTGAACAAATAGTTCTTGTAAACTAATAACAATCTGTTAGCACATTGCCCTCGCAGTGTCAGTAATAACAAAGGAGCTTCAAAGGAGCTCAAACACATTTTTCCAGTTTTCGGTGAGAGAAGAGCTGGCTGACACCACTGTACAGACACAGAATTGGAAAACAAATCTACAACTATTCTCTTTCCTTGGCATTTCCAGAATAATTTTGTATATAGCAATTTTCTCCACCTTAGAATGAAGAAAAAAAGCAGCAATTGGACAAAATGTTTTCTTAACATCCTGCTCTGCAAAGTTATTGTAACTGCCTTCATCATGCTTAATGGAAAAAATCAGACACAGTATAGTAAATCAACAAGGAAAAAAATCAGGGACTTCTATTCTATTCACATCTAAAGACCTTTACTGTATCAGGATAGTGAGTTCTGAATCATGCTGTCATGAGAAATGATGTTTTGTTTTTTGAAAGATCAAGATATTTGCAGGCAGCACGGCCATGCAGTGGTTAGCACTGGTGCCTCGCAGTGCTGGGACCCCTGGTTCAATTCCAGAACAGAGGTGTATATGCATGGAGTCTGTACAGTATGTGCTTCCCATGTGTGTGTGCTTTCTCTGGGTGCTCTAGTTTCCTACCACAGTCCAAAAACATACTGTTACATTAATTGGCTTCTGGTGTCCCTGGAATGAGTGTGTGTATGTCTGTCTGCCCTGCGATGGACTGGAGCCCCGGGCAGCCTGCATTCCACCTTGGGATAGACACCTGCTCCCCTGCAACCCTGAATTCAAATTTGAAGAAGTGGTAAGAAAAGGGATGGATAGAATATATTTCTAATTTAAATGTAGTAATAAGAATATGAAATAATTCTGAAAGTAATGGCAGAGACACAGAAGCAAAAAAAAAATGACAACTGGACAGAAAAGCCTGATACTGTGTCAGAGCTTGAGAGCTGGAAAGTTAGAATTATGACAGGGCCACCCTTGGTAAATTAACAATTAGCACTCCAGTAAGAGTGAACTTGAGGTCTGGGCATCCTGGTCAGGCATCCAAGATCAACTGAACTGATTCACTTTCAGTTATGAATCCTACTGAGCCAGCAGACTCAACAGAGAAGAGGACAGGTGCATTACACTGTGACATGGTACAGACAATCTGCAATATATCTAGAAATGCAGTCGAAAAACGGAGTGAACATAAATAAGATTAACAAGAAAAAAGTAAAGCACACTGACAGTTTCATGGAGGCTAGGCAGCCCATAACGAAACGTCCATTATCGCACAGGGCTCCACTGGACCTCGTTTTTTTTTTTGGTAGCTTCACACAAAGTGCTGATCTCTTTCTTTCCCAATTATTGTAGTGCCACTAATTGCAGGTTTTGCCTGGGGTTAATTTTCCCTTTTATCTGCTTCAATCTTCACCCCATGCTGGAGGGCACATTAAGGTGACAGTGGTAAGGTTCTCAGCCATGGTGCTGAGAGGCTCCATAAAGACAGCCCTTCTCCCTGCTCACCCAAGGACAGCCAATCGTAGGTTTGATTGACAGGTGACAGCCAGGAGAAGTCATCAGGGTTAGCATGTGCTGAGTGACCCATGACAGAATGAAGACTGACAGAGGCACAGGAAGCGTTTGAAATAACAGAACACTTTGTGCAACAGGCATGGCTGTTTGTCTAATTCCAAAGCCAGGATATCGGCAAATGTCCATTGTGTTACTGACACCAAAGAGGAACAAGTACACACTTTGTGCTTGCAACTTCCTTACAGTTAGGTCTTTTTTATTCACAGTAGTGATGGCAGTTTTATTGTAGCAGGGGACAGTAATAGCACTGTACGTATTGTATACTTATACTTTCATTTAAAAAACAATGCTAAAGTTTAGTTTTCTTAAAAAATACTAATAGAATTTCTTTTCATTAACATTAATTATAATTTCTTGTAGTTTATTATTCCCAAACCTGTCTTTCTTTGATTGTGTTAGTGTGCATAAAACAAACAGATCAGTTTGTCTGCAGTCATTCTGGGTCCATTTGTTCACACCAAGACGATAATTTAAAAACAATAGTGATCGACTGTAGCTTTTAACAAACTTTTTTACATGGTGAACCTGTAAAACATATTTAGAGAAGAAAAAACATTTTCATAGGTTTACGATTGCATAAACATATTAGAACATTTTAAAGTGGCAGAGTGGTTAGCAGTGTTGCTTCACGTTGTTGTAGCGCTGGGTTCAAATCCTGGGGTACAATTTGTGTGGAGTTTGTATGTTCTCTCCAGATTTGCATGGATTTCATCTAGAAGCTCCGGTTTCCTCCCACAGTCTAAAGACATACCGGTAGGTTAAATGGCTTCTGTAAAAATTCACCTTGACCCTGTACTGGATAAGCAGTTACTGAAAACAATGTGACGGAATTACACAGTTTTACTTGAATTAGAACACAAAGCCACCCTATGATCAGAAATTCTGAGTCTGCAAATACAATGTCAAACTTTTTGAGCAACATTAATATTACCTTTAATTGATTCAACTGTCATGTTTGGCAAACTGGAGCTCTGTATCAGACTATCAGAAGGCCCTGTGTCAAGTACTTTGGTCTATTCTTATGCTAATTCACAGGAGTCTTAAATATGATAACATACAGAGAAATTGCCAAATGAAACAGGCCCAGTGAAGCTTTTTGAATGAAGACATTTTAAACAAAACCTTACACTGCCCCCAGTGGTGGATGTGAAAACACACCAATACACCAGTGTCACACTGCTGACACGGAGAAAAACAATCTAAAAGCTATTCATGGAAACCATGTCACAGTAAAGTGAAGCTTGTCAAAAATCTGTCAAGTGAACAAGATATTTGTCTTTGCTGCTTCCATCAAAGTTAATGAAAAACACTTAAAAACATTTTTGTATTTTCTGCATACCATTTCCAGTAGTCCTTTTCTTAAAAAAAAACCCAAACCATTGCTTAATGCATTTTAAAAGAACTAAATATACTTACAGTATGTAGTGCAATACAATAACTGAATGGAGCATTTTTTAAACAAAAAATGTTGTTTCCCCATGGCTTATTTTAAAACTTCACTAGTACACGCATTTAGAACACATTCAGAGTATCAAGTGAAGCTTCTCTCTGTTGTGAAGTAAGATGATAAGGAGGACACCTTAAATCTGTCCCCTTTGGGCAAGTTCAAATTCAGTGCAGGAATGCGTGTTCATTAACTCTCCATCAATCAAGTGTGGACTATTTTTAAAACTTGCACGGTTCTGTCACTTCACTTGAGGCAGTTTGGTAATTTACTGGGGTGTGCTAATTCATCACGTAAACCCAGCCTACTTCATGTATCTTTCATAGTGTGGACAATCTTTAAGATGATTAAAGGAAAACAAGAAAAAAAGAAGAACACACTGATCAGGCCCTAAGCCTCTCCCTAATAGTTTAAAGAAATTAGAAAATATTTATAGCTTGATCATTAGAAAATAATTGATTGTGTACTTTTCTGTCTATAAAGTCTCAAGTAGAGAAATGACAGTTCATAAGAAAATAATATTTCATGCATATGATACATATATGCAGTTTTGTGCACTTTGACTTGTTTTGATAAATGCTATTTAATTTTCCAATGATAATACTAATTGTAGGATATATCATGATACAATACTATTACATTACTTTAAGAAATCAAAATTACTGCTTTACAGTTATAAGTCAGGACCAATAGTTTGTTTTCTAAAGGAAACAAGTCTGTCTCAGTTCTTTTAAGTTCAGTTTCAAAAGTCATGTATAATTGCTTTGAGAAGTGTAACACCGGAGACGACAAAGAAGCCTCATGCCATGAGGAGTCAGATGCACGACACTTCGCTGGAAATGTTGAAAAAGGAAAGCGGCCAAACAAAAGAACTCCATACAAGACCAACATTTAAGCAAGATGGACAGAAATGCCAGCTGAATTATCAGCTGAGATGGAAACCATTGTGAATGTCCATGTCTTCCATATTATCAGAAGAACCTTGAGTTCCACAAGCCTATATACTGTAGGACAGACATCCAGAAATCAAAATAAGTTGAACCCACAGAGTCTGCAAGAAATCACAAACAACTGCATACAGTGGAATAAAAAATAATAAAATAATGAAAGCATGAAAACGAAAGCAATCAAAGCTGAAAATACTATGATAACATTCAGCTCCAACTTCATATTTTACTGTATATGAATATCAAACAAGAGACCACAAAATATTCTATTCTAACATCGCCAAACAAACCTGTTGTCCAATTCTGGATGTATACATGTATTTATGAATAAATTACATCCCCATTTAATGGTGAAGCCTCGTCAATTGTTTTTTTAGTGCCAGACCATTTCATGGCAATGTTCATTCAGAGCAGGGTTACTAAACCTATTGTCCTGGAAAAATTGCACGCTGATCTAGCACAATTAGGCATCCTGATGTTCCCCCTTAATTCAAGTGGAAGTAATTTCTCACTTCTCCACATGACCTGCTGTGTGGTGAGAAGTGAGTGCTCAGAGAAGCATCTTTTAGAGGAAAAGAAGAATATGGTGGCGATCTTAACGTTTCGGAAACACCTCTAAAGTAAGAACAGGATCCAGGGCTTGAAAGGTTTATTGCTATCTGAAATGCTTCACCAATAAAACTGAATGACAAAAACGAAATCTTCTCTGGTGCTTTTTGTTTTTCCAAACATACGGAAATGAAGTCTCCTCTTTTTAATTGCGCTGCAAACTTAATAAGGAGCATATCTACCAGCACCTGACATTTTAAGTTTGCCCCAAAATGCCCTGTGCCAGACACTGTAAGTGAGACTGACTGCTGAACCATGGCATGTTAATTGGGAATGGCAGGAGAAAGACAAAACACCAAAAACCAATTAAAGTAATCACAACCAAAGGAAAGATCTCAGAGAAAATTTTACCCTAGCTAAGTCTGTAAACACAGCAGACCAGGCAGTGCAGGAATATGCTATCCCCTTCTGTATTGAGTACTACTATTAAATTCAGGTGCAGGGTCCTGTTTGATTTGGAATGGCCCCAGCAGCAGAACAAAGTCTGTCTGTCTCCGCTCCATAACCAAACTCTGCAAGTTAACAGCTTTTTATGAAAAGCTGCCATTTCAAGATGTCAATCAGGGCTGGGCTGTGAGAGGGAACTCCTGCAGAAATAACCAGCTGCAGGCTTGAAAAACATTTCAGTGAAAGTGGAAACACAAAAGATGTTTGAATGGGATCCCTTTACACTCTCTGTAACTTTACACTGCTGTTTTGCAAACTTTAAAGCCCCAAAACACAAGAGAAAATTGGAAATAATGTCTTGAAAGAACCATTTGCGGGAGTGTTGAATGATACCAAGTCATAACGGTAACACTATTCACTAGTGACGGTCTGGATCATACAGTTTAAGCCTGTCCTCCTTAGTCTGTCTACAGTAAACACACATGAACACACGGAGCATCACTGATTGAACTATCAAAGTGGAATTTGTTCCTGTTATCGCAAAACCAGAACTAGCTTTGCTTTTCAACAAGCTGTATGCTGGTGTGTACCACTCAATAGAGAGCCGTACGCCTACTGTAGCTTGAAGCAACTATAGGATATCACATCATAAACCACATACTGTAACTGGAAAGACTTGGAAAAACTGCGAATAAATTTAATCGTTAAACCGTCAGATGCTGAATGAAACTCTTAGCCACTTAATGCTCCCATCCACAGGAAAATCTAAAAGTCTTTTACATGGAAAAAAAACAACTGAGCTGAAAGAAAAATAGACACTGCAGTCTTTTCTGGGCGAGGCTGGAGTGAGTGTAAACCATAAACCATTAGGAGTAGCCTCACGAGGTCTTCTTTTGTTACTCAAACGCACCGATTTTCCCCTTGGATTTCTATCAATGTGGCTATGATTATTAAGATAAATAGAGCTAGGAATGTGTTTGCAGCTTTGCAGTGAATTGACGGCTCACTGTTTATGTCGGGGGAGGCCCTTGCTCGATCTCGTACATTTTAATGGGTCTGGGCAGGCATTCCGCTCATTTTCTAATGATCACTTGCCGGAATGCATTCGGAACTCATCAGGTCATGTACTGGAATTTCCTCGGTACACCAGCCCCAGTAATGCAAATCAGTGCTCGGAGTTTTCGGTTTGGTGAAACACTCATTTTACTACTGTGTACTGTAATTCACATACAGCCCTCAGGAGTTTTAGATCTACAGGATTAAAAAACAAATAATACAGCACTCAGTCAAGTATGAGAAAATTATCATCAACTATTTAAGTCTAAAAAATTATAAAATATCATAATTTTTCTACCAAAAATATGTGTCCTTGTGGTTTGCTGTAGTTGTTCATAACAAAACTCCTGGGGTTCTATAATGTCTAGAAATAATAAAAAAGAGAATAACTGTTAATTCACACTATACTGTCCATCCATTTTCTAACTGCTTTATTCAATACAGAGCCTTCCCTGGCAATGTCAATGGGTGCAAGGGCAAGGCAGGATACACCCTAGATGAGATGCCAGTCCAGCATGGAAGATACAAACTCCACAAAGACAGCACCCCAGGAATTGAACCCAGGGCCCCGGATATGCGAGACAGCGTTGTTAACCACTGCACTACCGGGCTGCTCACCACTCTACTGTAAACCTATTAAATAAAAATCAAAATAAATCAAATCTGTTCATTAAAAAGGGTCTCAGCACTGAGGTTATACTCGCTTCATACCAAACCAAGAGAGTATTAGTATTTCTCGCTAACATCTGTCAGCTTCAAGAAAAATGAAACTATAGTCTGAACTGAGCTGTTTCATTCTGTATGTAGCCTAAATATAAAAATTCACTGGCGTCTAGGCCAATGATCTCTAAAAACAAAGATCTAACCAAGTGATATGGTGATTTATGGTTAATTATCCAAATGCAAGGATAGAGTTTCAAGATTCTTCATACCCTGTATTTTCAAACATCACCAAACTATGAATATTAAATATCAAAACCATCATTAACTATGGGGAAGGAAAATGGGCATTTATTTAGCTTGAAGTTTTAGATCTAGGTGTACAGTTAACCTTTATTACCACATCCACACCACAAATCATGGAATTCTTGGGATAAAATGGGCATTAACCTATATCATGAGCACTTCTTTTTCCTAGTCCAATTAAAAACAGGAATGTGCACAGTGCTCTGACGTGTTAATTGCCCTGCTGCACAGCCCCCAGAAGCACACCAGATGAGGCAGTACAGTAGATTTACTGTCCCTCAGATGTAGTGCTATAACAGCAATGAAAGGTGCACATCTATTGTCCTTTAATGGTGTCATTAACATTCATAAAGAGATCATTTCAGTGTCATCATAGCACATCATTTACTTCCTGCCTTCTTTGCTTTTTTACTAATCTTGTATTGTAAATCTACCTCCAGCCCTATTATTAATGCAATGAAAAACACAGAAGTATTGCACACCAAAGCATAAAAGTGTAGTAGGGTAAAACCAAGGCAAGTATGACTAATCACATGAAGCTTTCAGTGTCTACAGAATACAGGATAAGAAATATAAGGAAAATAAAGTCTGTAAATTAATGGAAAGAAAAAACAATCTTGCCATATTGATATATGATAAGAAAAAAGGAGTCCTGTATCTCCACAAGGTGTTTAAAGGGGGCTTCAAGTGCTTGTCGGTTTTAATCATGTTAAGCCCAGCGCCTTCCTCCTACTTGCTAATTCTATTCCATTCTTGTAACGCCTCCAAGCCATCTTTTTTTCAGTCTGCAAAAATTAAGCAAGTCTGAGCCTGAAAATACAGAAAATACCATTGAAGTATCCACCTTCTTGGCCAACAGATTGCGCTCTTTCATCTGGACAAGGGCATCTGTACCGAAGATTCAGCATTGCGAAGAAAATAAGCGACAAAAAAAAAAGAAAAAAGAAAACTGCAGACATATGATAATTTATATACTTTCTAAAAATGTTAAGTTTTAGTCTTTTTAGTCTGTTTTGACAGACTTGCTTAGACAACTGTTTAAACAGTTGTGACACAGTGAGACTATTTCAAAAGGTTCATTTTTTGAATGACACTAACCTGCTGTGCTGTGTCTATTAATTACGTAACACTATGAGGCGTTATAAAAAAATGTTTCAGAAGAAAGACTTCTCAGTCTAAACTTCCTTGTACTGAGTTATGCTGTCAGAAAAGTGGCATTTTTTTCTGCTTCTCTTTCAGGTGACCTAATGATGGGGTTCTGGAAGAGAGTGACTGCAAAGTTCCATCCTTGGTAGGGTGTAGAGGTTGATTCAGCTGGGATGTTCTGGAGACAAGCACAGGGGGTCCATAGCAGACATCTTGCCTGACGAGAACCACTTAGCTGTAGAATTAACTTGGTTTCTCAATTGAAATAAATTAAGTGATGTAAGGAATTTTTCATACTAAAATTGACAGGACACAAAATGACTATAATGCAATCCAGGAAGGAACCACAGAGAACACTGAACCTTTACTCTATTATCCTCCCAAATGTACTGTCACTTTTAATGTTTGCTTCAAACACTTATGCTACACAGAAACTGTCTAGAAGGAACTGTCAGAGCATGGACTAGCTTTATAATAACAGTTACAGCAACCTGAAGCACTGAAATCTTTTTTTATGATGAATACAGTTATATTTATTGTCAGTGACAGCAAGACTAAGGCAGGTTCTGTTTTATGAACAGGAGAAAATATATTCCTGTGACCTGGAAGACTAAGACTACTTACAAGCCTGCAAGTGAGATTTCAGCTGTACTCGGAAAACCACATATATTCTGAACAGGTGTTCAATGCCATGTAAAAAGAGAGTTCCGAGTACCTCTGACAATATTCTAGATGGCAATATCTCAAATACTGTACATGACACAGAATCCAGCCTGTGTACTTGGACTACAGTTGGAATACTAATTCATGTAAACCCACTATTCAGAATATCCTAACATGTATGTTAATAAAAATATTAGCATGTAGAAAGATGCAGACAACAATGCCAACAAGCAGGAATACCTGCTGATTGGTTCTTATACATGTTCCTATTTCTGAATAAGCACTGTGCAAAATTTATAACAATAAAACTAAAAGCTCTCAGGGGAAGCACTTAATTCCTCATAACCACAAGATGTCTCTTTTGAGTTATTGTTGCAAGCAGGCACATGTGTTTTAAAAGAAGAAGCAAATAAACTGAGTGTTTTATATTTGGAACAGCCACAGTACGTACAGTATGCACTCCAATATTCAAAATACCCATGCACATATAGGTAGAGACTGTGTTTTAGCATTGAAAATATACTTAACTTCTAAACCATTAAAATAGGAAAAAACACAGGACAACAGTGCGATAAGAAAAAAGAACACCAAATACCTGTGTTCACTGGAAATTTTTTATTTTATGATTCACAGACGAACACCTAATCTGCCAGCCTAGTGCAGCATTCTGAAATAAGAAGGAAATATATTATGTTTATAAGCAATAATCATGGCAAGCTTTAAGAGTTTGGGATCTTTAATATCCTGCTGTGTTTTCACTGGAGCTGGGTAAATAATATCCCTGGAGTATCACTTATTCTACTTGCAGCTGGATAAATCAGTCCAGGAATCCCTCGTATTTTGCTAACTGCTGCTTAAATAAGATCTCAAGTGGCCGGTTTTTCTCCTACCTAATTCCTATCTTCTAAAGAGGCTTTTACTCCTTAACAACATCCACTGGACTGTAAACCACAGTCTGATAGGATTAAGCCCAGCACCTAGAATATGGCTGAATGAAAATCATATGGGGAAAAGAGGGAGATAAGAACAGAGAGTCCTCAGTCGCTGACTAAAGAACCACTTCCTTAATTAATATGCATTAGAACTTGGGTTACCCACATGTAACTATGAAACGAACTTTAAACTAAATACCCAGAGCACAGAGAATATTATCTTGTTTACTTTTACACTACTGCAGAGTTCCGTGAGGAGTTGAAAATAAATGTATTCTTAACAAAGGCAATTTTAATTCACATCAATAATTTTACAGAACTTAATTTCATGATGTCTTCACCCAAAGTGAAAATTTCAAAACTAAAACTTTTTAGAACATATCAGTTTAGAACAATCACTTGAATAATGGACAATTGAGATAAAAATTACAAAAAAAAGAAATTTGAAACATTAGGCAATACATGAGGTTGTGAAGAATGTCGTTAGTAAAGAAGGAAAAAAGCGTTAATCAAACTTTGTAAATGTTTGTCCAAACTGGATTGTTCATAGTAGTAAGAACAGCAAAAGTTATGCCATATTAATTAGCACTAAACTGGGAGTCATTATTAAGCAGGTTGAACAGAAAAATGAAAAAATACATAATGTGCAATCATTTGTTTATAACATAACTAACCATAATGCAATAACTGAAACAAATCAAGGTACATCAATTATCTCTATACTAGGATGAACCACCTATCATAAAAAAACATTATTTACCAATATTTATTGCAGAAAGCTAAAATAAAGTTTTCTTTATTTATTTAACCTTTTCTTATAATTATAGGCTGAAATGTATCAGCCTACACTGCTGTATGAATTATAAGATATGTTGAGCACAGCATATTGCACTGGCCACAGAATGCTATTTTTTACTTATCTTGGCCAATCAATGTGTAGTAACACAGAACAGCTCACTCTCAAACTGTCCAGTTGTCTTCCTAATAGTGGCATTGCTGTTATTGTTTGCTACTATCAAGTGCTTAATGTCCTAAAATTATTATAACCAAATATTACATTTGGAAAATGTCTTCATATATAGTAAGTGTACTAATGTTTTAAGATATTTAATATACAGCACAAACAAAGCTCCACTAATGGACCTAGTTCATGTACAAATTATTGTACATTCTTCCCAAAATCTATAACCCATCAAGAACAAAACATTTTTAGTTAATGCTGTAAATGCCTTTTGGGTTTCAGCCATTAATTTCACTTTGATTCTCAAAACAACTGTGAGAAGAAACACTCCTGAAAGCAGTGACTTGACAGCTCAGTGAACACCCTGAACCCAGAGACTGTGCATATCAGATTAAGAATGAGAGAGGACACTTTCTGCTCCGTATGATAGAGGCAAAGTGAATGACCGACAATAGTAAAAGCGACTTCACTAATTGTATTGGTAAATTGCATGTACAGCCATACATTGCTTTTCAAAATGCCCTGGCTTACAGATGTTGTGTTTCTTTATTACCAAACAAGAGCTTAACATGGACATTATGACTGAAATACATGCTGCAGGGAACGTAAAAATGTAAAATTTCTGACATAACTTGATTCCGACCTTCGGGCAGAATGTTAAGAAAGCAAATAAACAGGAGGGTTTCTCTTGTTAAAGCAAATAAATACTGTACCTCCAAAGCATCAGTGCAACAGAAGGGGGTTTCATCAGGCCTGTTAGGCGTGGTCATGTTTTCAAAGTAATCATAGCTGATTCGCTTCAACTCACTCCAAATGATGAAGGCTAGAGAATGAATCTTCTAGAATGAATGCGGCAGGATGAACGGATTCATTTGCACGTCGAACAGAAAGTAACGGAGTGAGCCGCATTTTTTCTCTTTTGTTTTTGCAATAAAGGGATCCCACACATCTAATGTCACGGGAAATAAGGGCAGCAGCCTGACACAGGGCTCACCATTGTAAGAAACAATGTTAAAGCTGAAAGAGTTAACCACTGCTATTGGGTTCTTGTACACAAGGTCTCAATGTCCAAACCCATTACCTAATGTATTCATCCGCATTCCCTGTTTATGGGAAAGGAACTCATGGCCATTTGAAGTCCATAATACGAATACTGAGACTCTAATAACTGTAGATTTTACAAGCACATTATTCTTTCCATTAGGATTAAAACCTCACCGAACAGCAATTTGTGAAAGAATTCTAGCAGGGCCCAGAGCCCAGAACTCTGACCTCTGAAGAGAAGCTTGGCAGAAGCTCACTTCTGGGTCTAGGAGAAAACATCTGGTTTGAGTTAGATGACTTGAAAAAATAGCCTCTGAACTGTGGGGACTGGTATTCACTGAGCCACAGATACACAAGAGAGGAAGGCCTCAAATACACCACAGATACAAGGTCTTTCTTTTGGAGGTTTCGGATTTTCTTTGTTTCCTTTTAAATTGACTCAATGTGCCTTAGTGACACACTGAGTGAAACACTGACCATGGTGGACACTGCTTTCACCTTTGTGTGAATGGCAAACCAGTCCTTTGGTCATTGATGGTCACTATGCAGCTCCCGTCTGCATATTGTTAATTCTAGGACTTGAAATTTGACGAGTGTTTTACAGTGATGGTACAAAAGATGAATATAGCAAATTAAGGTGCTTGAAGTGTTCTAAGGGGAGGAGGGTGAGGGAGCTCCCAGCTGGATCAGTCGATAAAGTGCTAACCTAAGCACAGACTGTGTTCTATGGTGTCACAGGTTCGAGGTTGAGTCATGCCTGTAGCCAGCTGTAACCAAGTGGCAGCACAAAAAATCCCTGCGACCTCCTGTTTGCCGTTGGGGAGGGACTGACCTCTTCGCCAACCTGCACTGAGCCACCATACAGGGCTGCGATGTCTGTGAGGTGTCCAAAGACAAGGGACCCGAAGGTGGGCAGGTCAGAGGAGTCTGCCTACACTTCCTCATTCACCCCCATAGACAGATGCAGGGATTGTACTGTAGCTGGGAGCCCAGACATGAAAAACACATCTGGCTATTCAGCATCACGTTGATGTGATAGAAAAAAATTGCAATTCCAAACTTATATCTTACAAATTAGACATGTATTATAACTATTTCAAATGTCGTGTATATGAGAATAAGGCAACAGTAAGAACGACCTCTGTTGTCATATTTTATAAAGCTCAGAACTCTTTCACTACATTCTGTGTTTTACAATACAATGGAAAGTAAGTTAGCACAAACTGTTAAACATAGGAAACTCAGTTGGTAAGCCTCAAACAAACTTTTCTTAAAAGAATGACAATTTTGCAGCATACAGATATACATACTGGAAATCTCACAATGGACAAAATGCATGTTAATAGCATGTCCACTTTATTGTCCCGTTAATCTCCCTGGAAAGAATTATTCCATGAATATCCTGGGATACTGTGAAACACAATCTTATCCTCACTCAAACACTTATGAAATATTGAGCAAGTCTCTTCACACTTACACCAATAGCTCAAACAAATGATTAATGGATAAAGGTATTAATTTTATTCTGTCAGTCCACTGTATGCTTATTTTTGTTTTACAAATGGCAAATGTGTATTCAGAAAAATGAATCAGTAAGGAATATCTGACAGTTAAATCTCCAGTTTGTGATCTTAAGTGAAGAATTCTTTGTAAATCTATAATGGAGCACATCCATTATATGAGCTGTGGTCATTTCATGACCAGGATCCACATATTTTTAATCACAGATCAGAGTGTAGCCTGCTTGCAATAATGACTGAAAATTATTAGTTGTTACTGAACATTCATGAACTATTATAGAAAATAAACTTTTCATTTCTGTTATTCTGAAACTAAGAACATGAAATACTTCTGATCATTTCATGGAAATTCAGAAAATTGCAGGCTTTTCCACAAAGCAGAAAAAAAAATGCCTGTTAGGTTTAAAAGAGTCAATAAATTAAAAGAAGGAAATGCGATCCTGCCCAACTTACATCATATCTGAATCACAACTAACTCTCTGATTCACCCATTATGATCAGAAAAGCAAGAGCTTCAATTCCTTATTTAATTCTAACAGCATTCAATGCTAATACTCCTTTTTGTGCTCTTAGTTCCTCATAGTAAAAGGTACTGAAATATTTTTGTTTGTTAGTTAATTGTCAAGGCATTCTCAATCACAACAGTATGTTATTGAATAAAAATATTTTTTCCCCTTTTTTAACATCTCATGTAAAAGCAATAAAAGGGATTCAATCCTATAATCTACATTTATTTTGACTGAAGGTCTTCCAAAGTTGAAGCCAGCAATCTGTTGAAAAATATTAAACTACCCCAAGTCCTATGTCAATAAATGATGCTACTGGGAATAGTAATTTAATTAATTGTTCCAAGGAAAATTAATTACTTATTATATACTGTACAGTTGAAAAAACAAACAACATAACACTGGATTAGTGATGTGTTTAACCTCCTTATAATATAGCAATTGATTTCAGTAACTTGTATTCTGTATTGGAAATCTGATTCAATATTAAACAAAGGGAAAAGACAAAGAATATGTAAAACATTAGGAATTAAAGGTCAGAGAAGTTTGGGCAACCAGCTGAACTGCAGATCAGGAAGGATTTTAAAAAATCCACAAGAAAGAGATAGAAGTGATGAAATAAGAACATTTATAAAAGAGAGGGTGGCATTTGGCCCAACTTTATGTTTTTTAGTAGCTAATTGATTCAAGCTATTTATCTAACCATTACCTAAAAGAAGCTACAACAACATGGCTGGAAAGCTTAGCTTTGAGTGAAGAAACACTTCCAATCAATTTTAAATACACATATCCATAGTTGCCACCTGCTTGGTGTTTCACTGTTGATTCTGAAGTCCATTGGGTTGATTATCAAAAGCTTTGCAGATCTTGAACACTTGATTCAGGTTCCCTCATTGACTTGTTTATTCTTGATGAAAAAGATTCAGTTCTTTTAGCCTGTCAATGGTGGACATTTCTCTGGGCCTTGGCACTGACTGCAGAACAGCAATTTACATTTTTGTAAAGTGGCGACAAAAATGTATACAATATTCTAAACTCAGTTCTTATTAGAGATCTTTTAAGTGCATTTTCCATTTCTTCAAGCCCAGCGTTTTCAATTTCTTTTTCATAGTTTTCTTACATAAATGTATTAGATATAAAGTATTCTTGAAGTTATTCTGGAGCTATAATGCTGTTGCAGTTTTTTCCTGCAACTTACTTACTCACAAAAATTAGAGCTTTCCTGAACCATTCCATGAAACCCACATCTAAACATTATTTTTTCTGATCAACATGGCACTTTATTCCTGACAGAGAAACATGAGATGTATCAGTATACCTACAGGACACTGTATGACTGTAACTTGTAAAGCAGCTTCTGTTCACGGTTCAGACAGAGGGTTTCTTCAGTGTGGTTCGGGACGCTGCTATCTGCCTTATCTAATAAGGCTGTGGATGAGTCTGAGACTAGCAGTGAGTGGGAACAATCAACACACACAGATCTGCAATCCACATGGACGTTTGGAGCCTGTAATTAAGCGATGTGTTGAAAGATCTTTTTATAAGTGTGCTGGGAGTGTGAGCTGCAGCGAGGGACCTCAAGAGATCAACATCACCACCACAGCTGAGGCAGAAAGGCCCCTGACTGGCAGGAGAGATCAACTGAAGCCCCGACACTGCAGCTCTGCTGTGCGAAAGGAAAAGGTTGGCGTTTGCAAAGAAACAAATAAAGGAACAAAAGAAGAAGCACAGCCAACAAACGAGTCAATGCTAGCGTTTCATAAGCAGGGTTGGAAGAGTTTCTTTTAGTGAGCTGCCCTTTAAAGGTTAAGTGACTGTATGGAAATTCCCACTGAACTGCTTGGGCTTTCTTACTTGGCCTGCTGTTGAAGCCTCTGTGTATGGATTTATGGATGACACATAGCACTTGCAATGACTGCCCCCCTAATAACCCCCCCGCCAGAAAAAGAAGACTAGTTCCCTTCAAACTTTTTAAGTGCCTCACAGGCCAGCTGATGGCAGGGATGGAGCCCCCACCTGAGACACAGCCTGGGAAGGTCAGGGCATGGCCTGTCTTCTCCTGGGCTCTACTGTACCACAGTGCTCTCTCACACTCAGCTCAGCTTGCTGCTCTGGGATACAACAGGTCATACACACTTCCTATGAGCTCCTACAACACCTCCAGGGGATAAAGGAAATATCATTTAAAAAACATTCCTATCCACTCTTAAAAGGGAGTGCTGGTTGAAAAGGCCAAATAACAAAACTGATTCCACTCTCGTTGCTCTACAGGCTCAGCTTTCTGTTGTGAAGTGGCATAACTCGGTAATTTTTTTTATTTTTTTCCCGTTGTATCCAAGCATATTCCTCACTTGGTCAAATCCCAGGCTGTGTTGTAACTTGCATCTGAGGAAAGCCAATTATATGAAAAAGGTCTGCACATACATACTGTACAGGCTGATAAATGTTGCTCCAATATATGTAGATAAATGTTTTACAATGACATCAAAACTCATGGACGTTATTATTTCTAGTTGAAGACAATACTTCTTCTTCACAATGCTGATTTTTTTTAACTGTTAGTTTAAGATGATTGGAGCCAGCAAGTGTCTGTGCAGGAGTCAGACAGGGAGCAGTAAAAGGGACAACACAGGTTGTGACGAAAGACCTGGAGGTTATATCACAGGTTTAAGAACCTATACTAGCATTGGCTGCCGTAGAGACAGCAACAGAAAAAAACACACACACCGAGAAGAGATACCTGTGGAACATGTTCCAAAAATGGCTGTGGCTGTTTTGAACAGTCAGGATTACTTGATGTAAAATATCTTGACAACGGAAAAAATAGCCTTTCTAAATATTTACTGGCCTTGAGCAATGCCCAAACATTTTCTAACAAGGCTAAAAAGGCCAGGCCTTTAAAGACGAGAAACCATTGAATTAGCACACAATACATTCAAGCACATGTTGCTGTTAAGCGGAAGACAGCACAAACTGAATTGGCATGCATGCTGTTACCTGGTATGTTCCAATTCCTATGTGCTTAGGGTCAATTTTCACCAGCTCAGCTAATGGGTCTTGAACACGTCTTCCAATGGATACTGCAAGACAATGAGAAAACAATGTGGTCACAGACTTGACCGCAGAAAGGTATTTACTTTGTGGGGCTGCTCTCTGGTTGGTTAGAGAAATAAAAACACAGGCCATAACAGGTGGGACAGGAAGTTAATTGCATGACAAATGTGGCATTAACAGTGCTCACTTGCTGCACTTATTTAACATCTCAGATCTTGCAGATTTCACACCAGGAAGGGAGAGATTTTTACACCTGAAGAAGGGGAGCAATTAAGAATAAATACTCAAAATTCACAAAAGCAAGTTGGTTTTTGAGCTTTGAATGAAATCTAAAACGTTACCACATTGGTGCAGGCTGTCAAAAATACTATTCTTCAGGTTAGCAAAGAAAAAAATCAACTGAAAACTTTTTTTAATAAACACAATGTGTAAAAATTATACTAATTGTTACATTAATATAAGTCTTAAAGTGCGAATTTCTAGTTGATAGAGCCAGCAACTGTATTGTATGTACTGTATGTGAGCTACAAAGGAACAAATAGTGGTTACTTTTATACCTAAATACAAAAAAACAACACTTTCAGCTGTGCAGACTTTTTCAGGTGAATACTTAAATTTATTTATTTTTAAATCACTGCATAAGTGCAGGATGTAATTACATATAAATGTTAACAAAAACTTAAGCAGAAAAATTGGAAGCTATGTTCAAATGAAACAAAAACTGTTTACAGTGTTACTTCATCAAACCACATTTCAGTAGGGGGCTCTCTGATAGAACGTACTCTTATGTTCAGGACCAAAGCTTGAACCCGTAGGCTGCTGAACAAGACGCAAGCTTGTCTCCACAGAGGAGTTTAATAACTGTTCTAATAAAGTAAGTCTTGATTACACTGTTAAAGATATGCAAATTACTTTTTCATTTGTCTGATTATTTAATATGCCCTCAATTAGTCAATACTGCAGTGTCTGCAGAAAGCTCTGCAAAGCTGGGATTTTTTCATACATAGCCTTCCCCCCAATTCACCTCATCTGAACACCCTTTCTTGATGAGTTATGACACGGCTCAGGTAATTTCTTTTTCCCTGCTGATGCCCAAATAGATTTTAAAATGCCCAATCCAGTCATAAGCACAGACACTTCCAAAGCAGGCCCATGCACTGGGAAGGAAAATGCAATTAATTTTCTTCAACAGTACTTAATGAAATCTTAATTCAATTAAATCTGCCACTGATCATCAACAAGAAGAGAATTTCATCAGTGCTATACAGTACCTCTATGTATTTATAAGCTTCATTTTTGCAATTGCATTATCAATGGTTCAAATCTAAGGGCAGCAGATGTTTCCTGGTAAAAAGGCAGAAAATAAAAAAAAGTTCATGTGATTACAATAATTGATCTTCAATTGAAACCACATTACATTTCGGGTGCACTGGTTTATGATGAAGTTGTCAATGTCTATCCATAGTCAGACAATATATACACACATTATATTTAAACTTCTGACCTGCTTCTTCCAGGTTATTTCTTGAAAAACATGTTAATGAATTTTTTCCAGTGACTAATCTTCACATTTTACTTCAAGATGATACATGTTGTTCCCCCTTAGACTCTGACTTCTTAGACAGAGGCAGAAAGTTTATATTTATAACTAATGAATCATCAGCTTTTGCGTATTTTATAATTGCACCTTAGAATTATTCCTACATTAAAAGTGTGCCAAGTGAAAATGCCAAAACAATGACACCACTCTTCTCATGGAAAAAAAGAAACATTATTGTGGATAAGACAATACGCCAAAGATAAGCATCTAATTTTTCAAAGATGGATGCGCAAATTTGTCATAATTTGAATGGAGGCATTTGGTTTAATAGTAACATACTGTAACCCGGAGAACTGTTCTACAAAGGCACACAATCAACACTACAGTGTCTTCTATGAAGATCACCGGAACAGAAGGCCACACAGCCCAGCTTCACAAAGGCAAACAATCAAAGTATGCTTATTTTTCTGAGAGCTGCTACTCAGAGAAAACATTTTAGATTGAATCATGATGGATGCCGAACTCTTTACATTTCAGGGACAGGACAAGACAAGGCATAAAGGGGTAAAAAAACTAGAAATTCTGATAAGAGACTAAGGGCAGACGGGGTGATTCTGTTTCTGTCTAGTTCAATCAACCTGATGTATTCTATCCAAATCCACTAGGAGATTATGAAGCTGTCAATGACTAAACACGTGATACCAGAATGGTAATGAACAAACTGGAGGTTAGTATTTCCTGCAAGCCTACTCTCCAACATAACCCTCAGGGACATTCAACGCTGCTTGTTTATTTCTGCAAAATGCAACAAGTGACTGCTTACACACTGCCTCGAACCCTCCCAGCTTCTGTATTCCCTGTCGGATGAAATATCATCCCTGTCTAAATATTATTGCACCCTCTCATTTCCCAGAGAATCCCTGACAAAAATCCCCTCTGCATGTGGTGGCTTGTTCCTTGCTACCATGTGGCTGTTCCTGCATCCCATGTGCCCGGTCATTTATTTAGTCTTCAAATTTAAAAGAAGAGGCTTAAATACACATTTGATCAAAAAGGTTGTTAA
This sequence comes from Lepisosteus platostomus, assembly GCF_059453375.1. Lineage (NCBI taxonomy): Eukaryota > Metazoa > Chordata > Actinopteri > Semionotiformes > Lepisosteidae > Lepisosteus > Lepisosteus platostomus. The sequence goes on along the minus strand of NC_142627.1, from coordinate 17,937,000 downwards.
CTTTTCACAGAGTCAGATCTTGTTTGACAGAGCTCCAACAACGTTTGTAGTATCATTTACTGAACATACTCTATCCCAACTGCAAACACTTCAAGTCACTAGCAGAGTAACCCAAAGAAAGCTAAACCATTTCTGTTGAAGTGAGAATAATGTGCTAAAACGGCTCAGAAACATGTTTGCAGTTGGAAAATATCCAACTGAATGAGATTTTAAAAATTTACCCAAGTTGCACACACGCCCCTTTATTCATCTGAACGGATGAAATGCAGTATGCTCAGCAAAAGCATTTAATAAAGTAACTGGAATTCTTCGCAGGTCATAATTCAGCCATCTGCGGAAGAGTCTAGAAACATGTGCCTTACCCTATTTAATCACAACAGTCTCTCTCTTTCACTGGAAAAGCATAGCTGGGATTTTGTCCCTTTACCCAACAGCGAGAGCCACCACCTGAGACCAGCACGCTCGGATTAAATTTTGGGACACTCCCAACTACAAAAGGAAACAAAAAAGGGGAAATACATAATCCTAGAAACAGGAGTTCATAAATAACTCCAGACTGTCCCACGTGACTCCCCATCCCCCCCAACACTTGCTGCTAAACAGGTGATATACTGTACAAACCTGCGAAAGAGGTGATGAAACATGTGATTTCACTAGCCCTCCAATTTAAGGCTTTAATGCAGAGTTAGAAACAAAGCAAATTATGAAATTCTTAAAACATTTAAATACGTTTTTTTCTCCTATCACCGACTGGAAACAAAAATATGTATATTTTTTTACAATTTCTCCATTTGATAATCTGACGTTAAGACTACACAAATGTTTCACAAACTTCTAAATCTGCTTTTATTTTTAAAGTTATGTGGCCACTGGGAATCAGGAACAAGTTGCTCAGTCATGGTGCTGAAGCTCTCAAGAAACAGTAGGACGGTATCCTTGGATCAATAAGCTATTAGCAACCAAATGATCAAGATGGGCCAGATGACCTCCTCTCATTCCGAAATGACTAAAAAGAAAAACTCTGGCGAAACACCCTTCTTTGCCAAATTTTAAACAATTGGAAGAAGAAAATACTTTGTTTCACAATGGGAAATGCAATCTGTTAAATCCCCTAAATAGAGGTGGATATTGCCAATTTCTTTGTATTAAAAAGATTGATAAGCTTGGAAACAGTTGTAAAATCAGCACAGAACTGTATATGAATGTGCTGAGTAAAAAAAAAAAGCTTCTTTATCTTCTGGAATGTTACGTTGAGCTGCCTTCTGCAAAAGGAGATTATCAGTCAGTGACTGATGGTTCAATACAGTGCATGCTAGCAGGATAAGAAATCATTTTTTTAAAAATCAGTCTACAAACCACCTCTTTACAGAATGACTAACTGCAGGACTGTCTACAGATTGACAACTTAGTGATTAATTGTGGTTGATAAAAAAATAACGTACTGTATGGGTCAAGAACAAAAACATTAAGTGCTACTCTTCTGCCACTAGGGGTCAGTATCAGTAAAACTCAAAACTTCCAAGAATGTTATTTTCAGTGAAGTAATAACAACAACAACAACTTACACTTATATAGCGCTTTTCTGGACACTCCACTCAAAGCGCTTTACAGATAACTGGAACTCCCCTCCACCACCAGCAATGTGCAGTATCCACCTGGATGATGGTGGCGTAGTAGTTCAAAATGCTATCTAATACAGTATATATAATACACAAAATGTAAGTACTGTAATATCCTCCTTGACTTGATGTATTAGTTTTGTGATCTTGAGTCTCTCTAGACTCTCTTCACATACTTTCTGCCCCCCCCCCCGTCTGTAGAACAATTTCCAGAGCTTGTTCATTGTCCACCCTCAACCCTCAGTGGTGGAATGAGCTGCCCACTGCCTTCTGAATTGCAATTGTTTGTGAGGCACTTGCATTGCTCTTTCATCTTGTGGTAGACTTATGGTTGTTTTATTAACTTACTGTACCTGCCAGATTGTTACTTATACTGTACATACAATTTACACTGAAAGTCCAGGTATATTGCACTTTGCCATGGATAAGAGCATAAGAGCCTGGCAAATAGTACGAATAATATTTTCATGTTTTTGTGACAGAAAAAGTAAAGTAAGATATACCAAAGACACTACGATTTGGGACTCATTATTCAGAAATATTTTCTTTGCTTTAATGTCACACTGACAGACTCAGTAATATTTTAGGTATTTTGTTTTGCTTACTGGATTATCACAGAATCGTGGTCATTTTAATTGCTATGAGGAACAATAATCAGCTTATCAATATTCTACGCAGTGCCTTTCGCAGAGAGCTACCTGCACAAACAACAATACATTAATAATTTGAATACAACAAACATATAATAGCACTGAAGATTTGTGAAATGATAAACAAATGCAGTCAAACTACTTTCTTTTAGCCATACAAGTGGTAATCCATTAATAAGTAATCATTCAAAGCCATAATTCTCTCTTGTACAAAATTGGCAAACACTTCTATTTTAATAGAAAGATGTTCAAAGAGGTTTCATCTTGGAATTATCTTAGATGACCAACAGTTCTGATTTCCTGAGTGCCAAGGAACCTCTATACTTTTGACCTCTAATTCAACTCCTTGGCAGAAGATACTGCCTTGAGCACAGTAGCCCCATTTGTCTTAAGACTGAGCCTCCAAAGCCTTATATGCGTGTCACCAGTTTGAATCCTCATGTATCATGACTACAGTTTCAAGAATGCATGTTATTTCAAGAGCACAGGATAACAGAAGTCCTTATTGTGAAGGAAAAGGCCAAGCGTTGTTTCAGTTTCTCACTTGGAAACCTTCCTGTCACCTGGAATGTGTTTACTTATATCAGCCAGGTTGAAGTGGGAATTTCCACAGCACTGGGCTTCTCCAGTGCATATTGCTTTGGAACTATAAAGCTACACAGGTTTAATAAAAAGTGGTGTTGGTGAATTGAGGTTTCTGTCAGACTAACACTTATAACTCAATAAGAATTCCACACAAGGAACACTATTAATGGAAGATACGTGTACTGTACATAAAAAGGAAGAAATATAGGTACTTCGCAAACTTATAAAGCTTCCTGTCTCCACAACAAAATATATTAACTCCTTCCCCAAGCTCTTATTTCTGTGATTAGAGTCACCAAAAATGTCAAAAATGAGGTTGGGTTAAAAAAGATTTGTGAAAGACATAAAACCAGGAATCTCTGCTTAATTGCAGAAAGAAAAAATCCTCCTAATATGGCTTTCTCATGTAGGATTGATGGATGGACCTAAAGTTATTATGGTATGTACTTTTCAGAAAATATACTTTTCCCCTTGTTCAATCACAGAACAATACAACTCCAAAAAATTCCATGTAAAACATGGTGAAAAACAAAACTAAATATTTATCACTACCATATTTTTCTCATTCTAGAAGGAAGTTGCAATGAAAGTTATATTGGAGTATTTTCTAGTGTGACTTTCCAGTCACACTCTACAATCAGTATGAGATCATACATGGTCTCTTCAAGAATAACATCCTGGCACAGATTTCAAAGCACTTCAGTTGCAAAAGCTTTTGAAAAAAATGATTTTCTCCATATTTCCAAACTCCTTTGAAGCTTTACTTGAACTGACACAACTCATGATCAAATTGTTTCGCAATATTAAACTAGGTTCCGATCTTTAAAGAATTTGGTCTATAAGGGGGTCAACCAGTAAAGGTGCTGGGATCTCAGGTTGAATCCTATGGTTGAAGCTTGTTGGTTCAAGCTTAGGGAATTTTTATTACTTAAATCTGACCAAGATTTCCCAAAAGCAGTGCACATTTCTCAAAGTGTCACTGGTGTTGAGAAGAATTGTGTTGGTGAGAAGGAGATCCTTAAATTGCTGTTAAAAAGCATCTGCTGAGCCGAATTGGGCAGCTGCAGTGTTGTCAAGAGAGAGACGTGAGGCAGTATGAGGCTTGCAGGGTGAGAAATGGGAAATGGCTCTGACAGATGGGTGTACTGGAGGAGTGCAGTGAGCACACAGGTTCTCGGTCTCCCACGAGCAGGTCAGGATACAGCAGCAGTAGCCTGCACAGATAGCTAAAAAAATAACACCCGAAGAAGTCTCCACAGCCAAAACATTGTTTCTTTTCTTCTCTTTTCAGCATGGAAATAAACCATTACTTGTTCCTAAAAAAATAACAGGCAACGTAAACTTTCGCAAAAACTCATATTTTAGGGACACTTCTTGCAAACCAAAGAGCAACAAAATACCAAAAAGTGTGTTTGTGCGAGCAGGTGAGGAAAGTCATTGACCTTTTTAAGTATGCTAAAAGGAAACAGTGCTCTTTTCAAACCAAACATTCAACATCTAGGAAGCTCTGTCCAGATTTTCAAGCCAGGGCTGATGCTGGAGGCCACCTAAAGGTACCATCAGAAGGTTGGTGTCTGCTTTTATAAAAGACCGGAAGATGAACAAAATAAAAAGGTACAGTACATCTCTTTCTTCTTATCAGAACATAATGACAGGTGTTCTGCCCCACTGGAATTCCAAAGGACACGGGCCCTGCAGGGTACAACTCTGATGGCAAGATGAGCTCCCACTTCTGAAAGCGTCTGAGATCCATGGGAGACGGCATGTTGGGTCCAGGTTTCTGCGCAGTAATAAAGTAGTGAACTGCCATTTCAGTCAGCTAAGCCCTGAAGGATAACAGCAGCCAGATGGGACTTGACAAAGCTGGTAGAGCAGTTCTGTGTGACCTTTCTTTCCCAGCAACTCCTTCTGTAGAGGTTACCGTTTTGGCTGCCTGTCACAAACAGCTGTCTGTCATTCACTAATCTGTTGCCCACCCAATGTTGACAATCAATACATCCATAAAGGGCTTCCGTCATGTCTCATTTGTCATATCAGAGCTGTCTCCAAGACAGGGGAGCAGGTTATTTAAAAAAGAAGAGGAAACCAAATGAACTTTACTTGGGGACTTTTGTATTGACTGGAAGGACTGCTTTTTTATTTAGCTGGCGAGAAGTAATCAAGGAAGCTCTTGCAGGAATCCACCTTCTTTACCCTCAGAAAAAAAGTTTAACCTCGCATGAAAACGTGATTTGTTCTACAACATAAAACTCGAAAAGATTATTCATTAATATATTACCACGTTAAATTTCCCCGATTCTCATCTATTCTATTTACAAAATAGAAAAATCTCTTAATATTTGCAGCAGATCTTTTCAGTCTATTCAAACAGTAGAGATTCTGTTCTAATCGCGAGGTCCATGAGTCTCACGACTGGGGAAACACAAAGGCACAGCTAAAGTGCTGTCGTTTTCTCAACACAAGTCAGATCAACAACAAAGCATTTCACTTTCTATTGCTGAAGGAATACTCAATATACTAGCTATACTCAGTCTGGAGGTCATCAATACCTTAAGATGACACCAGAGCTCTGTATCTCCACTGGCTTCAAGATTTCAAGAAAGGCATCACAGCAAACATACAGCAGTGGGTAACAAATAAATCCCTCTGTTTGATATGGCACTGTAAAACCTTACTTCGTATGCATCGCTTTTCAGAAGGTTCAGCTTTCAGGCGTTCATGAGCACTAAAACATCAGGACATTAGTTTCAGAAGTCTTTTACTTCCTGTGTGTTAAGATGTCTGACATCACCAGCAGGGATGAGAGAGAGGTGGCCTGGGAAGGGGTGTGGCCCGCAGTGCCTATGGCTGAGAAGAAGTCTGGAGCTGCTGGTGATGTGTATGGTGAGCCAGCCACCCTTCTCCTGCACAAGGCCACCCCCTCCAAAGCTGTCAAACACCTTCACATCGACAGGACACCAGGCACAGTGAGGATTATCTGCAGGCAGTGTGACAACACACACTCAAAACCTCATAACTGATTCCTTGAAACACATCACAGCAGCGATCTCTCCAAGCACAGCAAGGGTCAGCTCAGCGGGAAGCAGACACTGTTGTCACTGCACTAATGGATATCCACAATGCAACCCGAGACCTGTCCTTTTCAGGCATGCAGACATAACACAAACTGCCAAATATTCCCTAACAAAGCAAGATGGACAAACGGGCAGTGGCAACTGAGCTGTTCTTTTTTTTTCCAGTCCCCTGACTCACAAATTTAAAGTCTCTTGTAATTTGTTTGTTTTTTGTAAACCCAAGAGAAACAAACTCATTTTAGTCATGTGAGATAACTCTCTTCTAAGAAAGCCCCAGAATTGATACTGTACATCAGGTGTCTGCACTCACAGTCATACCTGCACTCCTCAGATTGGGGTCCAGATTGGGCATTTCCTTAACAGCCTCCTGGCTGACACTGTAGATGGAGGCTCCAGCTTCATTGGTAATGCTGTGAACAACAGAGACCAGGGTTGAGGCAGGGCAATGGCAGCTCAGTAAGTGCATCTGTACTCATGCAGCAATAAAAGAAAAGTAAGACCTAAACCCATTATGAAAACAAAATCATCTGAAAGAATTGCAAGGATGTACAGTATAAACTGCAAACACGTCTTTGAGGGACACTAATTTAAAATGAATTGCTGCAAACTACATTTTCTTTAAAAAAGTAAATCACATTTGAAGCTTATAGAGCTTTTTTGTGTTCCTGCCTAATAACAGGAAAACACTCATTTTAAATTGCCAAAAAGCAGAGTTGCTTGTTATGTTAAGGTAATGCAATAATCAGCCATTTAAGACACACACACAACATACTTGAACTATTTTCTGTTTTTAATTTCCCCTTCATTTTAATTGGCACAATTTGCACCAGAGGAATCAGTGCCTTCTTTTGTCCTCTCCGAGAATCCAACAACAGGCCAGCACTTTTTGTAAGATTACACACTGCACATTTCACAAGTGGATAATAAGAAGCTATTGGAACAGGTTAACATCTTGTTTCCTCTTTCATGCTTTCTGATTTCCCCTTCGTCAAAAAGACTATTCATACCAGAGCAGCAGAGCTCCCCTGTAATAAGAACACATATCTGTTTTGAGTGCAGGTCTTCTATTAGTTGCACAGAAAGCTCTGTGTTATTTATTCATGGCAATATTGAAGAACTCGGGGGGGAGGGGGGGGATAACTTTTTCATGGGAATTATGAATTTCAGGATAAACAAAATATAATGGCAGACCACTGTTCCCATTTGCAGAAAACAGAAATCCACATCCAAAATAAAGAAGTGCGAAGTACAAATGCTATCTTGATTTTTCCAGCTGGCACAGCAACCAGAATTTATATGTAATATACATTTCATAATACTGGTCTGTCAAAGAAACAATTCTTAGAAGTGAAGAGATTCTCACAACGGAATTAACTTTATTCAACATGAACTGTGATTCTGCACACTAAATGTTGTCAGGCCTTATAACACAGAGTGACTAGCAGAGACAAAAGCAATGGACATGCATGCACTACTTCCCACTTCTATTTGCAGAAAGCCATTCTTTCGGGCAGGTTCTTTATTATCATAAACAGGAGGCAATCAATGCTAACAGTCAAAATAAACTCTTGGTTTTTCTTCTGTAAGTGATATGCACATGCTACTGTAAGTGCTAAATGAAGTCATTTTATTAACTCTACTAAATGATCAAGGAACACAGTATTATTATGCATTTATTTCCATGCATTGCTGAAACTCTATTCTTAGATCATTAAGTACCTTAAGCACTGCAGTGTGGTTCCAATTTAAACATTAAGGTGATGAGTTACAGTGCATTAGGTAAACTGCATATAATCCAAGGCAACAGTTACACACTTATTAAAAATAAATTAATGTTTATTAATAATGAATGGATCTTTTATTTACTGGAAATAACTATGAAAGTGTGTCATTTGAAACACAGTTTATTTTGGCCTATTAGAGCACTAAACTTCTCATCATTGGCCAGCTCATTCAGTGGTGAAAGATAGCTTAAATATTTACAGAGTCTATTCTTCCCTACAGTGGTTTTGCTGAACCCTAACATTCCTACTCCCCACCTATCCTAAGCAGGTTCAGTTCTTGAACAGGTGTCATACTGTTTTGTTTCTAATACATAAGAAGACCCTATTGCAGGCAAACAGAATCCAGCACAACTTCTTTAATTTTAATTAAGAACTTTGATCCATTTTGGGTTCTAACAACCTTTGACAGGAACATTTTATCACTTGGTGGTTGTTATACAAATCCTATTGACATAGAAGAAAATCCATACACTGGTAATAAAATACTATTATGATTCCAGGAATCCATCTATGCAAATTGATGCAAATAAGGTGACACTTGAAACATCAGTTATCTGGGGCTGGCCTGTATTAGAGTCATTGTAACACACGAAAGGGATCAAATATTTGTTAAAATCTATATACAGTACAAGTTCCCTGTGACTTAATCGAGTCTACAAAGGCAATACAAACCTACTTCTAATATTTCAAATACTTTCACCAGATTGTACAATATGACCCTCTTTCATCTAAATGAGAATAAATCCAGCAACGTCACATGAAGGGCTCAATCTGTGCATTTGTTATTTGTTTTTCCAGAAACACTAATTTATTGAGCTGCAAGACACTCCTGGCATCATGCTTAACGGCTACCATTTGTCTCTTACAGAAAAAAAGCTACAATTGACCTTCCCAATGGAGCTTTGAAGTACTGCATTATAAAGAGTACAGCTACAAAACTGCTGAGACCTACACCTAGTGTTGGGGCTGAGCATTAAGTGGAAAAAATGCTGCATGTCCACTATCAATGTTGCAATACTGCCACCTAGGGTAATTCTCTTACCATTGCTCAAAAACAAAAAACAATCATAGAGCTATTTGAGATTTTTTGCACAGAGAAACAAGTTTAACCTTGAATACACTGTAATCCCTGTAAGAATATGCACATGCATATAATTAAAAAATAAAAATAAAAGGAATACAGCTATGCAAGATATGTATTTTAAAATATTTTGGTGGACTAAAGCCCGTCTTTCACTCTTGCATCAATTGAATTCCCTGTGTTTTGTAGGTTTTGTGCAAATGCAGGTTTAAATGGCCAATTGAATTGCAGTAGAATGCTAAGAATGCAGACCGTGATTGGTTAACTAGGGTAGAGGCCAGAAGAAAAGAAAGAAACCTTTTTTTTCTCTTTGCAGATTAATACATTTTCATTTTCTATGACCAGCCTGACGACGCACACAGAAATTGTGATTTACTAGCTTCTGGGGTAACTTTTGTTTCTCTTGCATCTCACGTATGTTTTGTTTCGTGTCCTTCTCAACTTAAAGAGCCTGTCTCAATGTATTCCTTTTTTTCCATTTCAAAAGAAAAGCGATTTTCTATTTAACCTTCACTTTAATCAAAGTTCACAAATAGATCATGGGAACATAAAATCTGAAAAGCAAACACAATGCATTCCTGATTTGCTTTGTGAATGTACAAGATAAATTACCCAGGGCATCTCTCTTCTCATTTTCACTTCCAGTTGGAACTTTGAGGTGAAAGGCAGGCATTAACACCTTCCTCAGTTGTGACAGCTCCACAGTCATCGCTCTGTGTCACTACACAACCCGATTACACAACTTTGGAAGGAAGATTCATCATATGAACAACCGATCCCCTATAACCCTGTTAACTAGGGATATATGTCCTCAGAAATGTACAACAGAAACAAGTATTCTCACAAGGATTTCATTTTTAAATATTGTTTTTCCTTCCTTGATTGACAAGTGCCTTATTCCTCTCTTCCTAGGCTTAATGTATTTGATGGTCTGCACGCCAAGCTGAGGAAGCCTTGAGACGAAAGACAATTAATGAAGTTTGGCACATGACCTTCAGCTAGTCAAATGAGACAGCAGCAAGCTGGGTGATTAATATGATATTCTAACAAATTAACAGTCAGCAAGGAGAACACAGGCACCAGGCGATTCAGGCTTGCTGGAGAACATAAGATCATGCCTCTTGTGGTTGGGGAATGACCCTGACAAAGGCACTGAGCTGCCAAAAACGCGCACGACATCTTAAAACTTCAAAAACGACAAAGTGCCTGCTGGGTGCGTGTCCCTGCTCCCTTGCCCTGGGCCGATTTGGAGATCTTGTTCCCTCTGTGAGCAGAAAGGGACCACCAAGCTGACATCCTTGTCTTTGGCAAGGGACGAGGTCAGCAGAGAACTTGGTGACGTCTCCCATTTTGCTTCTATAAGCCAAAGGCTCCCAACCTGCACACACTCTTTCTCCACCCAGCTAAGACAAGAACATATGGCAGCAAGCAATCTGCAGGAAAAAGCACGGTGGTGTCGATGCGTTGCTGTGAACAGCTTCACATTCAGCATGCAGGCCAAAGTCACACTGAGCAACGACATCCGCACACGCTGTTGTCAAATGCATTTTTTTAACCGTTTCTTGACCAGATCACTTCATATGAAAATTACAGCCGACTTTAAAGTCAAATTTCTGTTTCTTGTGACACAACAAACACCATTCAAATGCTCTTCTGCTAGATGCTGCAATAAATGCTGATTTATTCATGTAAAAATTACAACAATACATTTATCTTTATAGGGCAGATGTACTACATTTTCTAAGATGATGTCCTATAGGGTTATTTAATGAGAAGAAGGAAGAATGTTGTTTGGTGAGAGATCCTCATACCATGGGGGGAGAAGGGCAGGAATAACTGGAACATAGCTCCATATTGTGTCAATTTTAATTATCACATATGCCTTGACTCCAGGGCAGAAACCCTATGGTCAAAGCTGAATTGATACAAACAGCTGGATGGAGTGAGAAACCCTGTGGACTGCCTTTTCTCTGGCCTGAATACACTTCAGTGAATTCATAAAACACCTATCATTTTCAAACATGATACTATAAAATCATAAGATTATTTATGTCAGGGTATTGACTGAAAGATAACTGAAAACCAGCTGTTCAAAATGGGAAAAAAAGGGCACAAACTGAACTGGGGTGCTTCTAAAACGATGTTTGACACCAAAAGGGAAACCCCCCTTTTTACTTAAAAGTAAAGACTTTGACCAATGTGTGCTGCCTGTATTAACATATGCCCACAAAGCCTGATCCCTGGATTCAAAACTGTATCAGGAACAACCCCAGGCAGCACAGAATGATGAATGCTCAGAATAACAAGGAGAGAGATAAAACGAAACAGATGGTTTAGAGCAAAGACAGGAATACTTCATGTACACAAATAATGGAGGATCCAAATATAACTGGCCAACTCAGTGAATGCAAACTTGTATCATCATTTCAATGGATTTAGCATTCTTACTGTAATGGAAATGCTTACAATGATTATGATGAAAAGTAGAAAAAAAAAAATAACCCCACAGTGGAAGGTGAAAAGATGTAGGCTAGTTAATAAATTTCAAAGGAGCAAACTGTAAGAGGATAAGGCAGTAGAAGAATTTCAGGATGATCCTAATCTAGCAGTGGATTGAAAAATGCTAGTGATGAGGATGAGGAGGAGTATTATTTTTGTACTGACCCCTTCAATAAAGACAACTTGCAATCAGAATTTATAGAATTTTAGGTAACTGAACATGTAACTAAGTAAAAAGTAACCTAATCCTTTTTTTTATACAGGGTAAGGCTGACACACAGGCTATGGATAACAGCAGTAACAAATCTATACACTTTAGTACTTTTGCCCTTTGTGCAATGTGATGACACTCACAGTCAAATCTGTCGATAGAACAATATTTTAATTAATATTTATTAGCAACTTATTAAATCTACAGTACAATATTTTTGCAAATATATATATAAGAAAGGTTTACTAAAAACCCTAAAAACATTTTAGATATAGACAACAGCAAAAAAAAGTTTTTTTTTTTCCCTCATAGCTCTGATCTACATTACTGAGAATCTTTCTGTGTCAAGATATCTATCATGACCATTTGCATCCTGGTGACTGTATGGTTGATCGCTTAGACACCATAATTGTCATTGCTTCCTTTTGGCTGTGCTTTTTGTGCCTTAACCCCATGATTACAATTCAATTGTTCCTGTCAATTCCCAACGACCATCTCAAATTTCACCCTACTGCTTGAGTCCCAGACTCAAAAGGAGGAGAAGTTAGGCGAGCTGAATGACCTCCAACAGCACTGCCTGTCCAAATGCCCTTTATAGACCCCTGCACCTCAGCAGAATTTAAATACTGCCAAGCAATTGCAGTTGACTCGAAGAAGACAGACCTCAAATCGGCAATATCTGACTTTCGCTGGGTATTGGTTTTAACAGGGATCACCAGGACACTGCGAGGCCTCGTCAATCCCAGTCCGTTCCCCCCCTGAAACACCCACAGGAATGTCACAGTCAATCAGGCACTTCCAGTGGCTTTGCTGCCAGGACGGCCGGGATGTGAGCTGTTGATGCCGTATTCGTTTTGGGAGAAGTTCCAAAGAGGTCACTTTACATCGCAAAGCTGGGCCACAAACACTAATACCACCACCCCCTCCTTGAAACATTCCTATTCTGTTATTCATGAGACTCTTGCTGTGTAACGCGATACAAACTCGGATGCAAAAAAAAAAAAGGGAGCATGGTAACCGGAACAATCGCTTTTCCCTCTGCTCATCCACATTACAGTCCTGTTTTTGCCCGGAAAACAAGTTCTCGCTCTTTTGTTAGCACCACAATGGCACAGTTTTAGAAGGCCAGTGCCTTTAGATCACCCAGTACTGTTAATCAAAGCTATGAACAGGTAACATAAAACTAGGAGTAAATACGATGCTGTCTGTGATCAGACTGCCTGCCAGACCTTACAGTCTATGAAACGGTATCTACACAGGGCAAACAACTGGGGGGCTATTAACACCATTCTTTTAAACAGGACGAAAATGCACACTGTACAAATATTGACCTTTATCGAGTGTTACACTACTGTATTGGCTTAATCAGGCTTGATATAGCTACAGAAAAAAATCCCTTATCACATAGACTGTAAATTAAGATCAGATAATTTATTTTGTACATTTTTACTCTCGACAAGCTACTTGTCTTTAATAGTGACATTAGACTCAGTAGTCAAATTACGAACAGATTTTTTAGCAGCAAATAATAATACAGCCCGCATGTTATGCATTTTACAGGTTGGATTAACAAGGTGCTGAAATCTTCACACCTAATGCACTGCTGTTATCTTCACGTGGCTCTCTGCAAAAATCTTAATCCTATTAATAACTGATGCAGCGAATATACTGTACATCAGGATTGGACCTAATTACATAGTTATCTTGACAGTAACCATTCAGATTAATGACGCGTTATTGTTTTTTGAAGTTAGCCTTCCTTGCTCTTCGCTAGCTTACATGTTTCCTGTATCAGATAAGAAACGCAGCCTATTTGAGAAGGCATGAAGCAACATTTTAAACCTATCTTCGAGCCGCAATAAATGCAAACACAATCCTATGAAAAGAACATTTTTCAATGGCTTTTAATTAAGAGGAGGCAGAGGCACTCGTTGTCAGGCTTTACTTAATTAAAATTATCAATCCTGGAAACAGTGATAAGTAAGAAAGAACCTGCTAGTCTACAATTGCTCTGGCAAAAAAAAAAACCCTTTTGATTGCTTTAATATTGAGATTAAGCGAAGGCGCCTGCTTACAACAAAAAAAAAATGCTGCTTCTTCTGAACAGTCTGATTTCAATCTCTTTGACTTCCTGGGAACTTAGCAAATTACTGTATTAGCCATCACTTCTGTAAGATTTTCCATGCCTGCCCAACAACGCAGATGTGCCTCTACAGGTCAGCTGTGAACTAATCTGCTTTTCAGCAGCATCACGCGGAATACAGACCTGTTGAACCTTGTTAAGTTGTCCTTATCTTCGTCCCGCGCTAATGTAACAGATTGCAAAGCTCCTCCGCCAGGGCAGCCCATTACTCACTCAGCTGTAAACTGCGACCTTAGGACCCTCATGAGGGAAAGAACGATCAGATATCTGTCTTCATCTTGTCTGAAAATTATGACATTTTTCAGCAAGAAAAGGGTCCAAATGGCAGGTGTCAGAGAGCCTTAACTTCACACGTGCAGCTAGAAGGCAGGAAAGCCAAAATCAGCGTGTGGCCATGTCAAAGCCACACTCTAGCTGCCATGAAAGTGCATATCTGAAAAGAGCAAACCTCACAGCCTGTTACATCAATCTGGTGCCAGACGTTGTTATTGGAACAAAAGCTGGTACTGTGCAGATGGCCCCGGGAGAAAAGAACATTCCAAGTCACCAGCGAGTGCAGCGGACTGAGGTGGCACTTCCACTGCCTGGCTCTGACAGCTACCTGTGTGTGGCCGCGCGGGACCGCGCGACTGTCACAGCCTCCCGTCAGGACCCAGAAGGAAAACAAGCCACGCCGAGACGCCAAGAGACAAGGCAGGGAGACAGCAAGCAGAAAAAAAGACAGACTGGCCTGCCTCCAACTTCGCACAACATCATTAGCCTGTTTTGTTTAAATGAAAAACAGCCTCGCTTAAAGGCTCCTTTGTTGTAAAATATATTTCGGGAATTAATTTTATTTTGGGGGGTCCACTCAAGTTTCCCCCCCCCCCTCTTTTGACATCCAAGAGTTTTTCTTTCATCTACTTAGCATTAGTACTGAGGGTCTGATATATTTTGTGCGATTTCTTTTTCTTGCAATCCAAAATCACAAGAAACAAAAAGAAAGTCTTGAAAACGGGGAAAATATTATTATACTCCTGTTGATTCAATATGTGATGGATGGTATACTTAAATCAAAACACATTTTTTTCTGAAATTGTAAAGGAAAATATTCTTAAAACTTTAAATAAGTGGCTTGAATAAGGATGCAAAACTTTAAAGTCTCCTCTCGAAATGCTTACTTTATAACATAAAAATGTAAAACATAAGTCACAAATATTGATGAGAGCAACATTCCATATACAGAACATGCCAAGAACATAAATGACAATTCGGTCACAGTAACTAAATGAATTAGACCTTGCCTTAATGCTCGCCTTTCTGTGTGCTCACTGTATGACAGGAAATTAAACAAAAAACAGTTAATATTAGGAAGTGGTCAAAAAGAAACATCCTCTACCAGTGGGGCTAAACTCAAGAACACTGGCAGTGCATACACAAGACAAAGAAATGACCTGCATTTTTCTACACAACTATAGCCCAGATCTCTGGTCAGTTCAGATCAAGGTGGCTTTGTATACTGTATATGCCTTGACAGCCTGATCAGAACCACACATTTCATCCGGATAATTCCTGGTATTTCTGGGGTTCGAAGAAACTCTGGACCATGTTTAAATGCCAGCATCATTTTATACACTTTCAGAGCACACAGAAAGGCGAGCATTAAGGCAAGGTCTAATTCATTTAGTTACTGTGACCGAATTGTCATTTATGATGGGAAGACTTCTACTTCAGCAGTTTCTACAGGGGACAGGGCTAATGAATTATAGATTCTTGTACCTTTATCAAGACTTAAGGCTTTCATGACTCAGTCAAGTAACCTTCACCACAGTGGTAGCTACAGGCTTATCTCTGGGTAGCTTACTAATTACCCTTCTCCCTTTCAACTGCATTTATCTGCCTTTCAAATATACTTATGGCCTTAATTGCCCTCCCTGACTTCTCTTTTCCTCCTCTGGCCCCTCTCTCAAGCCGGGGGCACACCACCCACATACTTTCATATTCCAAGTTCTTTCAATGCTCTTCTAAGGCCTCATTACCTGTTTGCAAAGCCCAGCATCAAAACAAAATGTTAAAACCCCTGGCACAAGTACTCTAGCATGTTGTTGGTTCTCCATGTTCTTCAAATACTGTACCTACAAGAACTAAAAGAAATGGTTTGTCCCCATTCATCTGTGCTTCCTGGAAAGTGAGGGCTCCAGCATATCACAATTATTACGACAGATGCACGTGCCATTGAGAAGGAGATTTAATTCGCTGTCAGGTTAAGACATCAGGTGCAGTTTTACCATAGCCTCGAGAAATGAAGGTGCAGATTTCAGCACAAACAGAAGGCCACAGCCATAACATAGCTGAGCTGTCGGCTTTAACACGTTCTGAGAAACCCAAGTGAAACAATAAAAAAGGAAAGAGGAATGACAAGAGTCCAGGACCCTAGTGGTTAGGAAGGTTGTGAGTTCAAGTCAGTGGGACATTGCTGTCGCACCCTTGAGCAAAGTGCTTCACCTGAATTGTTCCTGTATAATACCCAGCTGTATAGAAAGTGTACAAGTATAAGTCTCTTCATATTAAAGCCTCAGACAAAGTAATGGTAGTAATAGGACAATTCCATTGTGGCTTTTACTTGTATGTTTTTTATATTAATGGCTTGTTTTTTTTTCACAACAATGTTGCAAAGACCTTGAAAAAGTGCGCCAAGACACACAAAGCAAAATACATCATTCCAATTTATTGTGCTTGCGTGGTTTGGACGGTGTGGACAGCGAACAACATAAACATTTAGGGACTGCGGCTATTTTCAGCATATCTTGAAGTCTCCAGTAAACGCATTGTGATTGCACTGCAAGCTTAGCCATAAAAAATACAGATCTCAGCTAGTCGAAACCCTCCTGTATCACAACATTTCAACTGTGTGACCCTGCAACTGATAAGTGTTGACTGGCCAGTCTGGATGAAAGCACCTTGTGAAAAAGTACTGTAGTGTTATTAGTAAGCCTGTTCATTTTTTATAACATAACCGACAGATAACAAAAATGCCAAGTGTGACGGTTCAGTGTTCTGGACACGATATCATGACAAATGCCCAAAGAAAAATAATGTACTTGTGCGGCATCAGTTCACAGGCTCATGAAGTAACACTGATGGCAACTCACTTACAACAAAATGCAAAAAACGCACATTTATGATAATGAGCTGAAAGCCGAACACACAACAACTGGGTTTAGCCCATTCTGACCACACAAGAATGCACCTAATTTTGTGTGGGACTCAAGTTTCATGCATAAAAACCAATGAGGTTTGACAGCTAAATGAATCCAAGTATAAACTACTTTGCAAAAATCTCTTCTGTCCAGCTAAGTCTGTCATGTAGTCAAAACCATCTACATCATGAGGGGAGGAAATAAGGAAGTGTTTCTCAACCTTTTAGAAGCCAGGAACTTGCTGGCTGCCTTTTTAAACTGTCACTGACTGCTTTGTCCTTTTTAATGTTGGATTTGATCACATAATCTTTAATCATACATGTACCAGCATCACTCTCTCTGTGTTCTCCTTGCCACTGTTCAGTAGGAACAACAACAATAAGGTTAATGAGTTGTATACGTAGCTCTCATACAGTGCTGAAAAAGTTCTTAGAAAGACATCACACACAAGCTTGTGTTTCTGCACCATGCATTTCAACCACAAACGTTTCATGTGCTGTGATTTTTAAAAACGTTTGGCCATCCTACTATAGACCTGCAATGTACTGTGTTGCATGAAGCATGCAAATCAATTACTTCACATGCACCTGAAAACAATAATTTTTGACAGAGATAAGTGAATGAAAAACAGATGGACAGAAGAAAACCATGACTCTACTGATTCACTAAGCAATGCAACACACGTTGAATTCAAACCAAAATAATTACTGATATATACTGTACCTGTAGGAAAACACAGACAGGAATTGTTATTCTACTTGCTATGTACCGTGTTACATGTCATTAAAAAAACAACACAGATCCCAGAAGCAAAAATATATACAGTGACAGTGCTTATTGTTCTGCACAATATCAAACTACTAACATAATCTGTCAAAAAGCAGAATAGAACACACATTTACAAATTTTCTAATTCAAACCAGTCTAACTTCATGTCAACCAAAAGATAAACAAATTGATATTTGACAATTTTATGTCATGCTTGGCAAATGTTTTGCCATATATGTGGCCATATGTGGTATACAGTACAAATTAGTACAATTTACAGTACCCCTGTCTCTGTACAGATACTGTATGTGATCTGACAGAGACAGGGGTGGATTCTTAAGTTTTTACTTGAAATCCATGGTGTAGCTCAGCTAATAGCACATAATTTCAGCTCACAATGAACGGTGAGTGAGATTTTGTAAATTTCACATTTATTAAACACTGTTACACCACAATTTTAGTTTCTCTCTCCATACAAGTAGTTTTTTGCAATGAAAGCTGAGGAATGTGGCTATAAGGTTCTCCCTGTTATCCACAAGTTCTGGCAATAAACACATCCACCTGTGAACTCATGCCATTCAATGTTCTACACAACACATCCACAAGGTAAATGTGGCCTTACATCCTTGGTGTATAACATGCATCCATGAAATACAATTTTTTTAAATAAACACCATTTAATGATGGAACATTCCTAACTAAATTATCCTTCTTTCAATAACACACTTTCCATTGTATACAGTAGAATCAACATTTAATGGTTCGCTTGTCTCCTGAAACAAAACTGCACTCTAATTCAATGTTTATGTGGAATGTCGAAATTGCAACAATTTATCTTTCCTTCCACACAAACTGTTTCCAAATATATCAAATGCTCCAAACCAAATTGCTGTTATTTTACTGTGGGGATGCACGTACAGGAGAGAAAGCATGACCTTTATAAGTCAGTTCTGTCAGTAGGGTTGGCTTACTGTCAAGTTAATTGCCCCTTTTACAGGATGTCCCTGAAATAATTTTATTGAATGCAAACTCCCAAGAGCTATTTTATTTCGTTTTTGGTTATCTGCAAAGAACGATAGGCACCATTTCAGCAAACATAAGCACAAGAAAGGCATTTGAACAAGAAAAGTCTGAAGTAGCGCAAGTTTTAGTGAAATGAAGGTCACTCTCCTATCCAAGTGTACACTGCTGTCTGTGCTGCTGTCTTTGCTATGTTAGCAATTGCACAATCTGTATGAGTAAGTCAAATTTATTTTAAAAAAGAAATATTAGTTGTACAATCCAAACTAGAGCTGGGAATTGCTAGTAAAAATAAAAATAATTTTGACTGAAGAATATAAATTGACCACATTCCAATTCAAGTAAATATAAAACCAGTTGAAAAAAACAATGTTATTTTAATGTTATTTCTTGAAACAGAAAACTCGGAACTAGCATGCATTTGTAGAAGCCTCAAGCACACATAATTATTTCAAAAAGAAGGACAACAGTATATCTGAGTACATGAATTAGTTCATTTCCATTTTGGTTGAATTTAGATAAATATTTCAAGATCATAAGAAAACAGGAATGAATGATAAGAAATGGAGGAATTCATGTTTAAGCAGAAAATTTAAAATTACAGCCTGTGTTTACACACAATGAGAAAGCTCACACTGAATGTCTGCAGTTACGCCTTGCCCTCTTTCAACTAATTACTACTCTGTAGCTTCAAAAAACAATTAACCAGGGCTCCTTGAAAACAATAATTTATTTGTCCACAATGATAATGAAACCTGGCAATTTAAATAAATTATTAATTAAATGCAACATCAATAAACAGCAGGATTGTGGAATCACGTCCTCCAGCAAATTGTAATTATTCCTCTCACATATTTAATCAGACTCATTGAGGCCAAGGTCTTGTTTGCAATGAAGTTCAGGGGCAAAAACACCAAAAAAAGTGCCACGAGAACTGCAGTGTAGACTATTTCAGCCTTTCCCCTCTGATTCCACACTGATCGTGCTGTAGAAGTCATGTCCGTTTACGTAATTAGAAAGTATTTAAATGAAGTCTTCCTCTGAATAACAAAGTGAAAGCAAAGATGCTTTACTTAAAAAAATAAATAAAAGCAAAATCCCTTCTTAAGCTCCTGATGGAAAACTGAAATCCTGGTTTTCTGTCATCACTGGTGTGATCTGCTTTGGTGTCAAACACCACAGCAGCCTATAATAAATCAATACAGTTAAAAAAATAAATAGGAATCTACATTTTAACCTAACCACTGTCATTCTGTTCATTATGAGCAGTAATAAAAACCTGGCCACTGCTCTTTTACTATATTATTGAGAATCGGACGTCTGCACTTGAAGGGTCAAGGTTCCCACAAGCTTCATTAATTACAGTCTTTTTCTCATCACAGGACAGAATCACAGGAGAAAGGCCCTGACTACTCAGAAACAGAACAGGGTTTCTTCCCCCCCGACAGCCGACACGACTCTTTAAAATGAAAGGAAACTGCTCGGCAGATATCTCAATCTCATCGCACCTCAATAATCACCGTCACGCAGTTACTACCTCCTGATAAACCGCTACAGCAGAAGAGATTAGGGCATTTAGAAATAGCGTTCCAATTCTTTCCTTTCAAAAAAAAAAAACTTTATCAGCCCCGGATTAACACCGGCACAATGAAAGCCACACATTCAGTTCAAATTTATAATGAAATTTGATTTCTATAAAACAAAAATGAAAAAAAAAACATCATGAAAATAAGGTGGAATGATTAAAAAAACAGAGTGAAAAATTAGTGTCTGCCTTTCGCTGATTAAATACTTTCACAGCCTTACTGCAGTTGTCTTTGTTCAGGAAATTGCTGCATGATTCTACTAGTTTTCATATGGTTTATGAACTGCTACTGCCAAAATTCTAGTATAATAATACAATTCTGAAAGATATCCATTTACTACTGATTAAATTGTAGTAAATGAAACTTTTATTTTCATTTAGAAAATCCAATGCTTGTGAGATGATTAAAAAAAGTATAGACCAGCAAGTGGTTATCTTTTCAAATATATTGGTACTGTATTCTTTCAAGATACCAATTTTCAGTTATGTAAACTCATTATCATAGATAACACTTTGCAAACATTTAGGGATGGACAGCAATTTACCACTGTATATAAAGCAATTCACAGAGCAGTATAATGTAAAAGAAATTACCCGTGCTTGAAAGACATAATGAAAAACTCAAACTGGGTGAAGTAGGACATTGCATGCACTTCTTTAATTTGATCTCTGAAAAACCACAGAGCAGTAGGAACACCTGCCTGACAACTTTTCATGGGCACAGCAACCTGTATTGTTCAGAGAGAGACTGGAGAACTAGCTGACAGGGTCTGACAGGCAGTCTTTAATACCAGGGGGATTTCACATTAACCACTTACCTTTAAAAGGGGCTTTGATCTTGCCCATCTTTCGTGTACCTCTTTCACGGCACATTAATAATAAAAAAAGGAAGGAAAAGCACAGAAGGAAAATGAAAAGGCCAAAATCTAGAATTACATCAAGCAGGTACCTGATGAAAACAGGGATTAATGCTATTGTGGTGCTGCATCAATAACACTCACTCAACAGGCAAGCTGCCCCCCTCCTCCTCCCCCATAAATCATAACTGAGCTCCTCTGAACTCTCCTTCCGAAACAGGACCTGCCACTTCCGAAAGGGGCTGTCCTGGGGGCTCATTAGAATAACGCTAGCCCGCCTGTGCCCCCTGTCATGCCAAGTGTGCAGCCGAGCAGAAGAGAAGTCAGAACAGAGCTGGGGGGTGACATCAGAGAGGCCAGGAAAGAGGCATTTCTCAAGCTCAGCAGCAAGAAGACAGATAACAGACGGTCCAAATGAGTCTTGTGGTTTAATTAACTAGTGCAACTTAACATCGCAAATCACTGATGGTCCCCCTTTCCACCACAGAGGGTACACAATACACAGACGTCTTTTTTTCTTTTTCAGCTATTCATTTTTTAACTCCTACTGAATCCCAGGACCCCTCAAAACACCAAAACACTGGCAGAAGGAGAAGATGAGGAGACAAGAAGAAGGGGCGTTACAGAATTCACAATCGCATTCGGACATGAATTCAAGCCGGCACGCATCAGCTGTGCTTTCATTTAGGCTTTCGGAATCCTTACTTTTTTTTTCAGATTAAAAAAATTAAAGAGCCGTGCCTGCGATTAAGAAATAACAAGAAACCAGATGAGAAGCTGCTTCTTCAGCACTAAAAAAGTACATGAGGGGGAGGACACAAAAAACCTCAGACAAAAAGAATTTTCCATGTTACATAAAGTCAACATTTATCATGAAAAAATCTAAACTGCTGGGAAGCTGGTTACCCCTTCTCTTTCCTGTTGCGCTGTTACACAGATTTCTTTAAAGGAACTGGTGGAAATTCAGAACACTTCTGTTCTTAGCTTAATTCTTCTGTTTCAGGCTGCGGCACTGATACTATAAAGGTTCCTGATAATTAGCAATGTTAACAATCTTCAACTAAAAAGGTTTTGAAATTGCATGAAAGAATAGCACACCTAGGACCATAGCCTTATGGGAAACAGTGCTTCATAATACAAGTTAGAACAGAGAGCAGGACCAAAGTCATACTGTATGTGCACATTTTTGCACTTCCTCAACTTTTCTTTGCACATTCTTGGCAAAGTATTTTATGTTTTCCAAAAATGTGTAAATTTAATTATCTTTGAAAAGAAATGCTATATCCACAAGTAAAGACTTTTTACTCTGACTATTGGATCTGAGATTATTCTGTTCGTCAAAATGTTAAACTGTGACCCTTTAAACAGACACATTTCAGAAACAGCAGCATCGGCTTGACTGTGAAAGACAGCACATCCTTCAGGGATGTTCTTTTGTCACATACTGTATTTAGGAGCCGTTTCCAAACTGCTGTGGACACATTCCAAAAATTAAAGCATTGGTTGTCATTGGGGCAAACCCACATCGATCTCCCAGAGCCTGTGCAACTGTAAAGACTGATCTAAATTGTCATATTTTTAGTTCTTGTTGCTATTTTTTCCACTTACATGTTATAAATATCCAACAAAGCCTGCGTGTTAAAAAGAACTGCACTTAGAGCTATCCTAATTAGTTATTCAAAGAACATCTGGGACAATGAAAATTCCCTCCACCGTTATCGCCTTTGAGCTGTTCTGGACAAAGGAGAAAGATGACACACAGGAAAGTTCAAAAGCAGAGTTTGCAGAAATATGGGAAGGCCATTTGAGACCACTTCAGAAAAGCTTCACATTTCTATATGTTACTTAAGCAAAAAAAGAGATGGTTTAGTAGTCAAAGTTAAAGACTGATGTCTGGAAATTGACCTGTTGCCGAACATAGCTTTGCATTAAACAATTATGTGAGTAATTTAAATTATGTCCTGCATTCCTTGATCTCCCTTCCAAAACAACAAAGCCCACAATGACACTTCTCTCTCGATGTCGCAGAGGGGGTCTGCGGTATGACCTTGGTGTCTGGCTTCTCAATTCAGACCTTACTGAAAATGTTCAAGACGGGAGAAATTCTATTCTTTCATAACCCGTGATTAATTTCGGCTATTCAATTAAAACAATACACTTGTTCAAATTGAACATCTGCTCCAGTTAAAAATTACTGCATCCTTGGCATGGCATACACTAAAGCTAACAAAAACAACCTGAATCTCTACTGGCCCTGGCAATGAAGGCGATCTGTAACAGAAAACCTTATGGCCACTTTTGACTTTTTCTGGGCTCTGCTCCAGTCTTAACCCTAAGTCAATAAACACAGGTCCACAAGAGAAACTATAAAAGTCCTGCAGTTATTTAAGTTGGATTTAAGCTTATAAAGCTGTATTGGTTATAGGAACAGTAAGAAATATTTGTTTTTAATTAGAGACTGTCAAACAAGGTCCAGATGGCATTTAAAACCCACAAGAATTACACATTCCTGATGGCTGCCATTTCCTTTCGCCATTCTTCCTGCATTCTGTTTTCTTACCTTCCTGAAAGCCACAGATCTTATTAATAAAGGTCTCTTGATAATGTTTAAA